>NC_133784.1:25373242-25401128 GCF_003597395.2 Chelonoidis abingdonii | reverse complement strand
TGAAGACTTCAATAACTCAGACATAGGTTAGGGGTTTGTTATAGAAGTGGATGGGTAGGATTCTGTGGCCTGCTTTGTGCAGGAGGTCAGACTAGATGATCATATTGGTCCCTTCTGACCTTAAAGTCTATGAGTCTTATGCATATGACCATTGCTGTACTGATAACAGAAATGGTTTGTGCTTTGGTGAGAGAAGCTGTAGCAAGGCTGGTTGTTTTTTTTAAATATATAGTGAATATACTTTTCTCCAAACCTGAAAGTAGTGGAACTGGAATCCTGGGTTTTTTATTTTTTGGTAGCAATAGGACACTCCAGCAACAGCTAATAGCAGCAGCACTACACCAACAGCTGATGTTACCCCAATGGTCACAGGATGAGATGATTCCATAGCATTAGTAACCTGGAAGAGAGACACTAAGTTGTTTTAGTTCTTTGTTAAAATACATAATGAAGAACTGTCTTAAAGACAACTTGTGTTTTAAAAAGCATTAACTAAACTTTTTCACACCTGTGAAATAGAGGGCTGGCTACCTGGAACATTTATGCAGTTAGTTTGCCCTGTGTGCTGAGGTCATTCCTGATCATATTTCATCTTACACACACAGCTCAGATTGGATGTGAAACTATGTAGAAGAATAATACACTTCATCCACTATCCTATTACTGCCCGGAAGTTTCCAAAGAAGCTATAATACATATACTGATGCATCTCATCATTACTATACTGGTTACCTTACACTCCTTTTTGCTCTGTGGTGATGTAAAATTGTCTCCTCCCTTTTCAGATTTGGGACATGCCTTTACTCAACACCATTAAATTTTCAAGGCACATAGCAATAGGCCGAATGAGAGGAGACTAGCTCTCTTTGTTGTTGGCTGGTGGACAAAGTGCATTTTTCAGACTGGTGCTATCCGTTGGATTACCTAACAGCATGGGCCTAAGTTTTTGTACTGGTGCCACTTGTTTGCTTCATGCTGTTCTCAATGTTTTATAGCATTTGCATAGCCATTGCTATGACTGGACATCTAAAAATGTACAAGTACCACACTATGTCATGTCTTTGAACTGGTCCTCCTGTGCCTCAAAACAGCAGGCTGAGGAGGACTGCTCTGCCAGGGAGCTGGAGGCACACCTACACCAGCTAGGCAGATAGGATGCCTGTTCCAGCAATGTTCAAGGAGAAGAGGAGGGATCAGTAGGAACAGAGGACAGACCTTTGCCTGGAAGTGTAACACTCGGGTATTAGTTTTGTGCAGGGAGGAAGGAGTAGTTGGTAACTAACATACATGATCTGAGGTCAGAAGAACTCTCTGATGTGTATGTATAGCCCATTATACATAGCAACTGCTACAGGATAACTAAAGGGTAACTGACTCAATATGCAGAGCCATTCACACTAAATTCATCCCTGTGTTGTATATTAATACCTAGCAGCCTCCACCCAAAGATCTCAAAAGTTCTTTAATTTAGGTTCAACCCACTTGTGCTGTAGCAAAGTATTATCCCCATTTTACTACTGAGGAAATGGAGGCCCAGCAAGTTTGCCACTTTCACATGCCTCAGCTGTAGCCTTGTGTCCAAATAATGCTTGGTTTTCTTTACTGGGATTTCCTGCCATGTTACACTGTACCGAATGCATTAGTATTGGCTATATGAGGACACACACTAACTCAAAGGTCTCTTCATAAAATTCCACATGCTAGTGTCTTCTAAGGCAAGCGCCCTACCTGTAAGGGGGCACTTTGCCTTTACCGAGCTATCTCCCTGCTCTTCACATCACAACTGCTCCAAAGAGTAGGAGCCCAAGCTTGTGTCCCCCCCTGTCTAGTTCTTCACTGCAACAGGCCAGAGTATGGCCAGGCTGGACTCTATTTAATGACATACACCGCGGTACAGTGGTTCCTTGGTGAGCGCATTGAATGGAACTTGTTCTGCTCTGACGCAGAGTAACTGAACCCAACATGTATCTTTACATCCGCCATTTAAACTCTCAATGGAATTGAACAAACAACTTGCCTGAGCCAGATGCACAGGCATCCTAAGTGGCTCTTTGATGGCATGAATGATTCCATTGAAGGTCAGAATGTCCCACTGTACGATCAAGGTATTATTAACCAGTTTGGAACCCTGTCACAAGAAAAAACAATATTAAGGGATTCAATGTGAATATGTTTTAGAAAAACACTACTGTAACGTGCTTGGATGCTCTGCAAGAACGAGGCCCACACACACTGTGAGTTATTTGGCTTTAATGAAGGTAAAGTGACACATCCGCAACTGGGACCCTGGGCGTTGCTGTCACTTAGGTGGGGAACCCAGCACCGAAGCTCAGCTTGGCCTGGGTCGGAGTCCAAAGGCGAGACTGGGAGCATACAGCTATATATACACAATACAAAAGCAACTCATACATATGCAAAAAGGGACTTCCCACAGGCTATGTCCGCCCTTTGCCCTAAGGGCGTACAAACTGGTTTCAACCAGTTAAAAGCAAGTTATAACTGGCATGCCGTGTCCTACAATGACTGGCCACTTAGCAAGCAGGGGCTTTTCACAAGGCCGCCGAGAAAGCGGAGACACCCTAGCTGGGCCGTGACACAGTCTTCCGCAGTCCCCTACATCTACCCATTATCTAGACCCAAGAGAAGCTGGCTGAGTACTGAACTGTCCCAACATACTTACAGGGGGTTGAGTGCTATTCAGCAGGGGCGCATCTGCAATGAGAAGGTTGTAGCCAGAGCAGGAAGGTATAACGGTACCGTTGGTGAGATTGAAGCTCAAGAGGGAGACATCACTCAGGGAGACATGGAGCTTCACTTCCTCCCATGTTAATGTCTGAGAAAACAAAGCATAGACATAAGGGTGAGAGAGTCAAAAGCAGGGGGAAAACAAGTCAGGCATTTTCTGCTCTTTCAGCATTTTAGTTATATGCTGTCCAGTGAGTCAATGGAGAAAGACTTCTCGGAGTGCAGTGTAGACAAGGCACCTGACTAGTTCTTGCATTCCAAGCAAGAGAGCCAGAACAATCCCACTTCAGACATAAAACCCTAATCCTCCAAGCAAGCAACAGCACCGTATTCAAACAACTATGGCCCTTATTCTCTCCAGCTTTCTCACCATATTGACCCCAAAGCCAGAATTCAAGGGTACAAAGAGAGTTTTATATGCGGTGTCATTGGAGAGGAAGTTGAGGAACTCAGGTCCATCTTGCGTGGTGTTGGTGTAATCCAGTAACATCTGGGAGCGAGAGAGAGAGAGAGAGAGAATCTTAAGTGCCAGCCTGAAGCTGTGGGTTTGTCAGAACACTCTGGCCAGGAGAACTCAGGAGATGTCATGTGAATTCTCCCCACCTTTGCTAGAATAGCAGAGACGTTAACTGGCAATGAGAGGAAATAGCTTGACTCTTTCACTATGCATGGCACTTCAGAGAGCACAAACTCTTGCCTTCCAGTTCAATGATTTTCCTTTCCAAACCTTTGGGATCTGGGGATTCCCTGTGAGTCACTACTTTGCTTTACTGACTGTTTGCAGAGGAGCATGCCCCTTCCCGCTTCCCTGGCTAGAGGGAATGTGGCACCAGCACTTACAGAATAGAAGGTTGAAAAGTTGGAGTGCTCAGCCAGCACAGCCAGGAGATTTCCACTGCAGGAGTAGCCATCTCCGATGAACCCATCTCTACAATTACACCTCACATCTGCAAAGGGGAAAAAGATGTGAGAGGAACGGAATTGGGTGTGAGCTCTTCAGACAAATACACTGAACTATTGCTTAGGATTTCTGTCCATGCAGAAGGCAGCTGTGGTCCCATGGACAGAGCTCTGGACTAGGAGTCAAAAAACCTGACTTCTCTTCACTGCGTAACCTTGGGCAGCTCACTTAACCTCCCAGTACCTTAGATTCTTCATCTGTAACAGGGAGTCTCAAAACACTTACCTGTCTTTGTAAGGCACTTTGAGATCTCTGGTGCTTTATGTTATTAAATAAGTGTTCAGGACATAAACCAATGTAGTGGAAACTGGAAAGTGTAGAGTTTAGAGAGAGAGAGAGAGACAGTGTATTGCAGATGTGTTGGGTAGGTTTTTCCCCTTGACACTGTGGTGTGTGTATAATCAAAAGGAGCATAAATTCTTGATATAACGCATGCTTTTGAGATGCAAACTTGTGCAATCACATTCCCTGCTGCAGATTCCAACGGAGGCAATACCTTTAGCTCTGTAGCAGAAAGCATCCCACCTCTCAGTCAGGTTTTTCCGGGAGCCATAATCCACAATGCCAACGTGGTTGGAGCCACAGCTGGCAGTCGGGTACACGGTCGGGTATCCTGCGGTGCCATTATTGAGCCAACCAACTAAGCACAGATGGAAACCCATCTGCAATAGGAAAAGAAGTTGCCCAATGAGAAAGAGGATTGTATGAGCCATGAATCAGTTTCTATAATGGCACTGATTCACTTTAGTATTCTCTACTAAAAGCCCAATATCAAGGAGATACTCCTGCCCTTGTAATTCATACACTGCTCTCCACTGCCCAGCCTGGAAGGACATCATTTTACTTAGGCAAACAAAAACCTGATGCTTCATTGGCATGAAGCAGCATCTTTTACTGGGCAAGAGAGAGAACAGAAGTTGGTCCAATAAAAGTTATTACCTCCCCCACCTTGTCTCTCTAATGTCCTGGTACCTACACGGCTACACCACCACAGCATACAGTTCATTTGCCTGGCATTTTTCCACCCCATCGAAGCACATCATCATCAGCCCCACTGCTCTGGGGCACTGTGGCTCACACACAGCCTCAGCACGTTCCCATCACAGAAAAAGCAGTGCAAGGCACCTGGCAGTTTGAAGCGGAAACGGCCATGACAAAGGGCATGTGACTGGTGTACCTGGGTGCTGTAATGGACACACTCAGAACCCTATATAAAAAAGCACTTGCCCTGGGTTGCTTCCCACGTTGCTGCTAAAGCCAGGATTCCAACCCAAAGGAGAGGTGCCAAAATGAGGGGGATCACTGAGCCCATCACCAAACTGGCTCGTTCAGGCCCACTGAGGTACAAGTGCAGGCTCAGCTGTGACTGCTTTTACCTGCTGAGCTGCCGAGAGCTGCTGGAGAGTGGCCAAAGCAGCATCTTCGGCCATGCAGGCAGCCTCAGCCTCCACGTAGGTGAAGGTGTACTTCCCTCTTGGTGACTGGAGGTGGAACACGCCAATGGTTGTGTCTGGAAAACAGTGGTGCCAGTGCATGTCACTTCACAGGGAGATCTCCAGAAAGACAGGCACAGGGCCTGACTAGGAGAGAGCCCTGTGATCTTGAATCCGAAAATAACCACAGGCACAATTTTATGGCCATTCAGTTATTCCTGAAAATCAGCAAGGTGACTGCATCTGAAGATCCAACATAATATATATTTATATAGTGCCTTTCACCTAGATCCTAAATACTTATCTACACAAGTGTGTGTTTTTCTTACTCTCACACCTAGAGAGCAAGGGCCAGATTCAGCAGCTGCTGGACACCATATTGGCAATGCCAAGCAGCCCATGTACACCACTGAGTCTGACCCTTGCAGACCTAATGTACTTCTGACTTTTTAAAAGGATATATACACATAGCAGCAGGATTATTTATCATTAAAATGCAGCCACTTCTGGAGGGCAGGGAGGATGGACGCCATTCTGCACCAGTGCTCCCTAACTCCATACTGGTTATTGACTCACCCTAGACTCAGAGGGACCAGCACCACTACTTCCTGCTGCACGAGGGCTTTTCTTAGAGTCTCCTCCAAGCAGTCTGGCCTTGTTTAACTTGTGAGATTTTACACATTAACAACTGACAGAGGCAAGAGATTGGGAGTTTTATGGGACCCTTGACCCCCCCGCTGGGTCTGAGGTAGAAATCTCAGGGGAGGAAACAGGCTTTATGTCTGATAGAGCCTGGGGCCGGAAAACAGAGGCTACCCATCTCTGAGCAGGGTGGTCTGAAATAAGTGGTGACAGAACAGCCTCTGCCTCCCCAACTCCTGTTCTCTGAAGAGGAAAGAGGTGGCAACAAGGACTCTTACCCTGAAAGTGCAGATCAGTGCAAATGGCCTCGGGGTGGCAGTACCCGTTCTTTTCCAGGCAGCGGTTGGTGGGTGGCACAGCTTCCTCCAGGCACTGGATTCCATTGCCAACATAACCTGCTTTGCACTCACACTTCCGAGCATTCTGCAAGAAAAGGAATCCACAGGGCACTAGGGAGGCCAGTCCCAGTGCTCAGGCACCCCGTGATCTCCTGCTGAGGCCTGGCTGGTTCTAGCAATGGGGTTGCTGACCATACTGAAATTTCTGGGCTGGGTTTGACCGTAACAGGACAACCTCCTGTCTTGCAAACCCAGGCTGAGCTCCTCCCTGGGCCTGGGAAGTTATGTGACCTGGCAGTGCCACCTGAGGCCACAATTGCAATGTCACAAGGTGACCCAGTGGAATATACTCCAAATGTGGTGGCCTTATCCCAGAGAGGGGATGGTTCAATCATTGCAGGGGACAAATCCTATGTCCAGTTAAACTTGCAGGGAAAAATCATGTGCCTCCCCCTGCCCAGGACTGCAAAGCAGCTCCTGGGCTGCCACTCCTGCCACAGAACTGGTGTCACACCCACGGCCCTTGCCCCCCAACCTCTCATTAGGGGAGGGAGACAGCAAGCAGAATTGTGTAGCACTGTCCGATGCCTTCTTCCAAATCCTCCCTGCACGCTGCCCTGTATGGAGCAGAGGTCTATGGCACAGCTGTGACAAACACACACACCCTCCCGCCTTCATTGGCTCTCCCAGTCCTGTCTCCCTCTGCAAGAGAGCTGGTGCCACTGCAGAGGAGGGGGCAGCTTTTGCCCTTTCCCACAGGAGGTCCCTCTCACACCATTCTATGTTGCCGTTAGTGTTCCCCCCACACTCTAGGGGACAGGGTTCACTTTAAGCAGAGAACACCCCGGCTGTAGGGGAAGGAATGCTAACCCCTGAAAGCTAGCAGCAAGTCAGGCTTCCTCAACCTTCGGAGTATGGCACCTGGTGACAAGAGCGCTCTGGGGAGTTGGGGGGGTTGAATGGCTGGGGAAGCACTGACTAGAAAGCTATTGCTCATGGCTCTTGCCATGTAGACTAGTTGCTGCCATTGCACCTGTGTGGTGGTGCCAGTGTTCCTCATCCATCTCAATGCTGTTCCCACAACACGGGCAGGGGAGCCAAATCCCTTTCACGTTCATGACATACTTACTGGCCCAGTGCTGATGCACAAGGCGTGCTCGCTGCAGTCTCCATTCCTGCCATCCGCACACCTGTCTATGGGGCTGCAGACGTAGCCATCTCCTTGGTAATCCGGTAGGCAGGTACAGGATTGCTGAACTCCCACCTGAGTGCAGTTGGCATGCTCACTGCACCCTCCATTGTCATCCCGGCACTGATCAATCACTAAGGCAAGAAAGACAGTTCAGCCTTTTAACTCGGCAGGCTTTACAAGGGCATGATCCTCCAGCCCTTGTTTGTGGGACAGTCCCTGGTGTTACTTCCAGGGACATGGATCGATCTTCTTTCACAAATACCTTTTTGGTCTTTCCATACCACAATTACATATTAGCAAACTAATGGCAGTGGGTGCAATGAGAGAGTAGCTGTATATTACAGCATACCTGGCAGGAATAGGAATATTGCACTATAATGGATACAGGGACTGGTATTTATTAATGGCATTCCCTGTAGATTAAAATAGAAACAGATCGTGTAAATTAAGGCTGAGATGGAATTATGCATCCAAATCCCTTAAGCAGATTTGAAAAATCTCAAGCCTAAATACTGATTGGTTGATAACGTCCTGCACTGTCCTATTTAAATATGAAGCACCTGCATCATTCCACAAAGTTCTGGATGATTAGAGGAGTATGTTGTTTTCCCATCTTTCCTTTGTCTGATACCACCTTCATTTGTCTTCATTCTCCAAACTACCCACATCTCCACATTGGTCAGAACACAGAGATTGCCCAGCTCAGGCCCAGGTCATATGCTCCAACTGTACCTGTGCAAGTTCTGCCATCTCCTTCAAAATGTAAGTTGCATTCACAGATATTATCAGCTCGGCAGGAGGCATTGGGGTGGCAAGCTGGGGAACACACCGGTGTTGCAGCTGGACACAGAACAAGCCATGCAAATCAGTAGGTTGCACTCTGCATGCAGACACATCTCTAAGTCCTGCTGCAGTATATGCTCCACCCTCCCACTCCAGGCTCAGCACAGCTCTGCTCCTGCATCTCCCGCTGCTCCCTACCTCAAGCTGAGGCTGGTCTCCATGCCTAGTTCCTCCCTCCTCCCACTGTGACTTTCATACTCTTTGGCCTGCTGATCCCTTGGCCTGGAGCAATGTCCCTCTTTCCAGTCCACCTCACTCCTCCTGCTTGACCCCATTTCTGTCCCCTGGCTCCCCATCAGTGCCCTTCACCCCCCAGGCTGCCTAAACCCTCCCTCTTGCTCAATGTAAATAAAAATGAGAACTCTGCCGGTCATTCACAATCTAACTTCCTGTATCTTTGTTCCAACCCTAGTTGCCAGCCCTCGGATGTTGTTATGGGCCAGCCCAGGTCTCCACTGGAGACCAGTGTTCTGTTTTAAAAAGCCAACTTTTCCAAAGTATTTTTGAAACCACTTGCCTGCTCAGATCATCTTGGACATGATCTCAGGGCAGGCCTCAGGAGGCACATTTGGGTTCTTTAGATCAAGGCGTTCCCAAGATACAAGAAAAAATGTTCCTCTTCTTTGACGCAGATTGAAGCAGGATTGAGTCTGCCTTAGTCTCTGCAGAGTTAGGGCCCTATGCAGTATAATAATTCAGGGCCTGGTTTTGAGAGGTGCAGAGCCCCCACAACTCTCATGGGCTTCATTGTGACTTGATGGTGCTCAGCACCCATCAGGATCCAGCCTTGAATTCCCACTCAGCACTGAACAATCACATTACTTGCCCCATTTCAGAGCTCTTCATGGGAACGTTATAAGGAGCAAAGATGCTCCAAAGGGAAGGGTTGTTCCAGTGGCAGCTCAGTGCTGTTCTCACTTTAGCAATGTATGGCAGAGATTGTTTGGCTAAGGTTACCACACATTCTGGTGCACCAGGTTCTGCTCCTTAATACCCCCAGATCTACACCATGAATTCCCTGCCCCTCTCTCCACATGGTGCCTCCCACTATGTCCAGTTCTGCCTGCTGCTGCTGTCTACTGTCAGCACGTCCATGGGCCTTTGCTGGGCCAAATTTTCAAACTCAGACGGGGGGGTCCAAACACAGAAACGTGTGAGCAATTGCAGCTGCCTTCTCACATGCATGGAGTGCTCTCCAGAATCTCTGGGTACGTCTGCACTGCAGCTGGACTCCCAGCTCAGGTAGACATTCACACACTAGCTTGGACTGAAATAGCACCTAAAAGCATCAGTGTGGCCATGGGCTAGCAGCCCTAGTGTGTTCCCAGGAGGTCGGGTGGGATTGGGCGTGGGCGGTAGCCTGAGCTGCCACTCGCACCAGAGGCCATGCAGCTATCTTCAGCCACTAGCTCAAGTCAAGCTAGTGTAACCCATGCCTATGTGGTGTGGTGCTCTGTCTCCCTCTAGTGGCACCTAGACACTCTAGAGATTGATGAGTCCACCTGCAGACTCGTGTATATTACCTAGTTTGGTTTCGCAGCGCTCTCCTGTCCATTCCTCAGTGCAGAAACAGATTCCATCCCCGTTCAGTCCTTCATTACACATCCCATTCTCTGTGCACTTACACTCTGCAAAGTGACAGACAGGAAGACAAGAACACAGGTGTTAGTTGATCCACCTTGAGAAGGGAAATGTAGCACTGGCAGGGGGATTTTGGCATATGGCTACATAAGGGCTCTTTGTAGGCCTGGACTTTTAGAATTGTGCGTGCAGAATTTTGTACCGGTGATTACCGCAAGTCTGTGCAATTGTAAAATTGCAGCCAGAAACTCCCTCTGCTTGTGCTGGTGTCCATGGCCTCTCCCCCAACACCTGTCTGTGCTAGGTCCAGGGCATTGACTAGTGATGGACCAAGCAAACTTTGCTTAACCACTCCTAGAGGGATTCCTTCCCCTCTCTGCTCTGTAGCCCTCTGGCAAATGCCCTTGCTTCCTTTTTCCTCCTCTTGGCGGCTTGTGTCACTTACTCAAAATTCCCCGGTCAGTGAATCCTTTGAAACTTTCTCCCATGCTCGTGTGTCCCACACACTGAACGCCTAACCTAGGGAAAGTGTCTAGGTTTCATGCTTCTTAACCTGGTCTTGTCTTCCTCTTGGCCTGACACAGTACATCAGGACATGTCACGACGCAGCAGCATGATATAGCACTGACCCTGAAAGAGACTGCTGGGGGCCCCCAATGCCTCACAAGCCCATCCAATTCAGGACACATGGCAGCTCTAATTAGGAGTCTGATTACAGGCCCATTCACACCTCAAAGCACATGCTTAACTCTCACTGACATGGATGGAGCTGCTTAACTGCACCAAGTGGGGAAGAGAGAGCATCTTACACCTAAAGGCTCAGCATCAGTGAATTATAAAACTGAAGTAAGTGTACTCAGCCTGGCCTTGAACTGCCTCAAGTACACATCACAGCCCAGCCTCTTACACCTCAGGAAAAGTGGCAGCCAATGTTATTCAACTGGCTTGACGACAGAGTCCTGTGGCGAAGGATTAAGAAAGGGAGCAGCTTCCCCTCCACAGTAGCTATAATCTGACGACCTGTCTGAAGTTTAAATCCACAGCACACTATACGCCCAGAGTTTCTGTGGGGTCTTCCTTACCCTTTAATATTCCACTTGGAGCACAATGCATTACAGATCAAACAGTCATCATTGCTATCCAGACTGCTCCTCTAACCCCAGGTCTGTCAAATGATCTAACCCAAAGTCTATCATTCCCAGTCAGGTCAAAGGAACTAATCCCATCCTCGACAGTCTGGTCAGTGTATTGCATGAACCAATACGATGCGTGCACACATCACTGTCATTTAGGGTTATCTGTTTATGTGTCTGTACCTTGGCAGTCCGGCCCGTATCTGCCTGGCGCGCACAGTTCACAAGCTGTCCCAATGAAAGCCTCGGTGCAGTTGCATCGTCCTGATCCACTGATCCTATCATCACAAGTACCACGGTTACTGCAGGGAGCCTCCAGCCCTCCTGGGCAGACTGAAAACACAGAACCTCAATAAGTTACCCAAACCAGAGACCAGGCGAGAAAAGGTTTCTGCTTTTCCTGGAGGCAGGGAAAACTACTCATAAAAACTTGGTTAACTGGTAAAGAGAGTGAATTTGGTGGGTTTACTGGATAGAGCTACACCCCAGACTCACCATCTCCCAGTCTACACCCCAGACTCACCATCACTGCTTTGGTGTCCCAGCATCCACTGGCCCTCACCTCACCCTTGGGATGGATTCCTCAGGGGTTGCCTCAGGTGCTCCTACCAAAGTCCTGGTGAGGTGCATGGAAGGGATATTCCCACAGACACTGTAATGCCTGGCAAAATGTCTATGGGAATAACCCCTCGCCCATGACTTTCATACAAAAATGAGATCAGATCTCGTTTTGCTATTGCATGTCTCCAGACACTCCTAACTTGCTTTATATAAAGAAAAGGAACTGGCTGCAGCAGCACTATTGGTTGGGATAACACAGGAAGACAGCACTGCATTGGTCACCATAATATTATCTTTGCAACATAGTATAAGAAATACTATGACAAAAATGTGACAGCCACCAGCCTTCATGGTGACCCTTCAAAGGAGCTTCTATGAGTAGGCACCACCATCTGGCTAAGAGGACACCTTACTGTGACAAGAGAAAAGAACTCCTTTGTGCCAGGACGGTGCAGATTTCTCACCATGACAGTCTCTTCCATAATGGTTTGCACAGCACTGCGGTACCCAGCTGGTGGAGAAACAGACTCTTTTGCACCCTTTTGTCAGGGACCTCCGAAGAGAATGCCAGCGACCACCGTTATCAAACAGTGATGAGTACCAATGAGGTCTTGATAACGGATAGTTGCGGTGTGAAAAAGGAGAGAGCCTGGAAAATGGATTTACGTAATAAAAGCAAGACTGGCTTTTGCCCTGTGGGGAAAATGACAACAATGGGTCAAAACCATCAACATCCTAAGTTCTGTCCCAACTAGCTACTTCCTCACCCCTTAACTAAAGGGAGAAACTTCTCCAAGGACATTAGTAAAATTGTTACAATACGACTAAAAACCAACTCACATACTGGAGGGAGGCGCTACCCATATTTCCTTTTCTGTATAATCATCTTACAAATGGTGGGAAGGGATGAAGGACAGAGAAGATGGGGGGCAGGTGGAGGTGGAAATCCGTGTTTGCAGGCTATCGGGCAGGTGGTGGTACATGACAACAGCAGAAAATGAATTTGGCTTGGAACAATCAATGGTCAAGCTGTCAAGTGAAACTTGTTGCCTCACCAGGATCAGAGTGAATAGGCTGGCATGATCATAGGTATGAGTCTATACCCAGGAGCCTGCTGCTGTGCCTTACCAATAATGTCAAATTTAAGTAGCACGTCATCCCAGAGGTCTGCAGCTGCCTCACCAAAGAACAAGCAGCTCTGAGGTGGAAGCCAGCAGCTAGACCGTGTGCAGCATGTGTAACTCCATTGTTCAGTGTATGTTCTCTGTCTCCCTTTGGACATCATGCACAGAGGAGAGGAGGAGGCTTGGCAGGTGCCAGCCAAGGGCATCAGTACTTTAGTTCAAGCTGTATAGCCTCATGTTCCTAACTCAGGGAGTCCCATGTTCAATCCCCAGTGATGACCAAAATGACAGTCATTACATGCACTACATGATGGTTGGCTCTTGGCATATGGGCCAAGCTTTCAGGGCAAATTCTTACAAAAAGTGTCCCAAGCAGCAAGGATCCTGGGTTTTAGGGTTAAATCACAGTACCCAGGCTCTAGCCCTTGGAAGGATGAACTGCTTTTTAAATTCCATACCAATGTTTAAATGGCTAACCCAGCAATAAAAGAGCCTTTGCTGTTTGAACCCAGCACTCCTGGCTGACACCAAAGCAGCAGGAAGATTGCCGGACTCTACAAGAAACAGCCAAAAAATCTGAGAGCCATTTAGGTGCTTGAGGGAAAATGCATGGCTATGTTAGCAGATTGCTCCCACTCCCATAGCAACTCAGCACCTCCTGACACCACTGCGAGGGAGGGAATGATCCCCATTGTACAGGTGGGGAGCTGAGGCACAAGGATTAAGTGACTTGTTCAGGGTAATACAGGGAGTCTGTGGCAGAGAAGGAAATTGAAGCCAGGTCTCCTAAATCCCAGCCCAGTGCCCTTAGGAACCCATTCTCCCTTCTACACTCCTGCTAATGGGCACTGCACAGGAAATGCCGGTTCCCCCCTCCCCCCTCCTGCACTTTGCAACTTGCCCAACTAAGCTCTGAATTAAAAACCAGCACCCTCCACAAACCACAGAGCTGTCTGGAAAGTTATTGGAGATGAGTGTCCTGTCAATGGAAGCAAGAGATACAGCACAGCCACAGGCACTGAGTGGGCAGGTGGGAGGCAGAGGTAGTTGTCCCCAGATCTGCCAGTGCACCTCATTCCAGCCTGGATGCAAACCCCTGCCATTCTGGACCTGGGACACCACACGGCTCTGCCAACCTAATCCCAGGGACCCTCAAATCCTGACCTGGAGCAGAGCCTGCTAGTCCAGCTTTCTGCCACCCTTGACTGAGAACTATGTAAAACTGCGTGACACTAGAACGTAAATAGGTACCAGAATGAAAAGGGTGAAGTACTGAAGGCTTCGTTTTGCCTTGTACACTTATACCCACATCAGGGTGTGAACCCAGAGGTGAAAGACTGGTTTGGCACTCACTTCTCCACCAAGGCACCATGCAGCCCTCTGCCCCAAACTTTGGGGGTCATTTTTGCAGCTACATTTGCTGATTCATGCGCCTGAGTTACTGTGAGCGGGTAGTTGAAAAAGAGAGGCAACCAATCCCAGAAGATAGCATGTGTGCCATGCTCTGAATACAGGGCTGCATTATCATCATGTGCAGCGCAACCTAGAGTTCTGCAGCTGCTGGTGCTGAACTTGAATGGCTCAAAGCCTACAATGTAAACAAGAAGTGAGGGACACTAGCCAAGAACAGATAGCATGGCTGTGCTTCTGTAAATGACCCCACACTGGCAGACCTCGGGGGCCCATGCAGAGTCACATGGGGCTCAGGGATCACAACCCTGGTGGTTATTTATTTGAATGCTCTTAAAGCGCTGTAATGAGCCATAGACAGTAATTTACAAGCAGTGACTGACTCAATAAGTTTATAGAGCTGCACACTTTACCCGTTCAACTGATCCAGCGGGACAGGAAGGCTCAAAACCACAAACACCACAGCTCTCAACTGAACCCTGAGCGGGGAGGAGAAAAAACACACACATCTTACTTTCTCTGTCCATTACAGACCTGCTTGCAACACGAGGTGGTGAGCCCACCCTGCCCAGCATCCAAGCCTGTTAATAATCCTGATTTGCTTTCACAGGCTGCAGCGCATTGTAGCACTACACAGACTGCACATCTGAATGGGTGTTGAGCGCTTTATTATTTATAGGAGCCTAAGCACTCACCCTAAGCTCAACAGAGAGGAAATCATCACAGCGGGATCCCAGGTTTGGGGGCTCCAACAGCTGATCAATGCCATAGGCAATGCCCCCATCAAACTCCATGTGCCTCTGGACGATCTTAGCATTGCCATTGTCCACCAGGAGCTCCCCCTGCAAAGAAGGAAGAGAACGATTTGCTCAGATCTAAAGCATCTGCCAGGTCTTACTTTAAGCAGTGCAGAGAGGCTGAAATGCAGCTCCCAGCTCACACAAAGCACAGGCACTCAGGGCTTTTTGTGGGGAACCAAGCCAGGTGCAATTCATTCCGTAATGTGGGCAGGCTGCCCCTTCACAAGGTATTAAATCCCTGGAAGTGCTGATCCTCCAGGCTGGTCTATTTGGGCCCTGCCAGTAGTGCACAAGAGATGGACACATTGCCTGGCCACTCTACCCATTCCCATGGTGCCTGTGCAAATCCACCCGTGGGCTTAAGTTTGCAGAGCCTCGCACAGAGCTGCATGTAATTCAGCCTAAACAATTGCCCCACGTTCCATGCACATGGTCTGTCCTGAGTATTTGGGATGAGGAGGGGAGGGGAGAGAATAATTAAAATTTTATGCCCACTTCTTAAGTAAAAAAAAAAAAACCTCACCCACACCACTTTCTCAGATCTAGAGCACATGTAATGCATTAGGGTCCAATCCACCTCCCGAAGTAGGCAACCAAAGGAATCCCACTGGCGTGCAGGACTTTAAACAAGAACTTTTTTTCCCTTGCACTTGCACAGCATCTCCCATCTGAGGATCAAATTTATCTACTGCAATAAAATGCCCTGTGTGAGAGTATGACTGCAGCCATTTTGATTAATGGGAAGCAGACACAGAGTGTGGTTAAGAGATCTGATTGTGGCTACACACAACAAGTTGGCGGCAGAGCCAAGATTAAGAGAAAGTAAAAAAATGTATTTTATTTTCTACAAAAAAATATTAATTGAAAATATTCATAGATTTTTGGGAGGTTTCACCTGTTGAAAAACCACCATCAATTTTTCTATAAAAACGTGAAAAAGAAGTATGAAAATGGATATTTTCTTGCAAAATTTCCATTTTGTCAAAAAAAACTTTCGTTTAAAAAGTTGACAATTTTTTTTTTTTTTTTTTTGACTGGAGCTAATTAAAAGCCAGAATCTTTGGCTCTCAGTTCCACTTGTCTTGCCCCTTGCCTTTGAGAAACAATGTGTCGATAAATGCTTCCCATAAGCTCAGAAGAGGCAAAACCCAGCAGTGAAACTTTTACAAGAGCCAGAAAAATTTACTCATCAGAAACCAAAATTCCACAGATTCATAGAATTTAAGGCCAGAAAAGATCATTCTATCATCTATTCTGACCTTGTGTACATGTCGCTAAGTAAAGCATGCCTTCCAGAAAGCATCCAGTCTTGATCTGAGGACATCAGGGGATGGAGAATTCATCATTCCCCTTGTGAGTTTGTTGCAGTGATTATTTATCCTCACTATTAAAAAACTGTGCCTTATATCTCATTTAAATATGTCTGGCTTCAGCGTCCAGCCACTGGTTCTTGTTATTGCTTCTCTGCAAGATTAAAAGCTCTTTAGCGCTCACATTTTTCTCCCCGTGGAGATAGTTATACACTGTAATCAAGTCACTTCTATGACTTCTTGTGCATAAACTAAACAGATTGTGTCTTTAGATCTCCCAGTGCAAGACGTTTTCTTCAGCCCTTGGATCATTTTTATTGCTCTTCTCTGCACTCTCTCTAATTTTTCAACATTCTTTACAAATTATGGACACCAGAACTGGATGCAGTAGGCCAGCATCAGTCTTGCCAATGCCAAATACAGAGAAAAAAAGTCATCTCCCTACTCCAGCTTGCTACTCTCCTGTTTATACAGCCAAGTTTGCCACAGCATCGCACTGGGGGCTCATGTTGAGTTGTTTGTCCACTATGAGCCCCTAACCCTTTTCAGAGTCACAGCTTTCCAGGATACAGTCTGCCATTCTGTAGGTATGGCCTGCATTCCTTAGTCCTAGATTTATGACCTTACATTTGGTTGTATTAAAATGCATTTTATTTAAATGGACCCAAGCTTACTAAGTGATCCAGTTTACTCTGTATATGACGCTCATCAGCATTATTTACCACCCCACCAATTGTGTCATCTGCATATTTTATCAGCAGTGATTTTATATTTACTTCACTCCTGAAAACATTCAGTAGCATTAGGCCTAGTTCTGATCCTTGTTGAACTCTAGTAGAAAGACCTCCATTTGATGATTCCCCATAGAACTGCCCCTCAGCCAGGTGCATTGGCCGCTGCAGAAGTCATGAAAAGTCACTGAAACCATGATCTCTGTGACAAACTCACAGTCTAATTAATGGGGTTATCTTGCTTGCCCTTTTTGAATATTAGCAAAACATTAGCATCCTTCCAATCTTCTGTAATTTACTTGGTATTCCAAGATTCATTAAAAATTAACATCAACAGGCCAGAGATTTCCACAGTCAACTCTTTTAGGATTCTAAGGTGCAAGTTATCCCAGCCTTCTGATTTAAAAATGTTTATCGCTAGTAGATGCTGTTTAACATCCTCCTCAGATCCTAACAGACTCAACAGGCTTCACCCTCACATTATATGACTACTTTATTCTGCTTCTTTCCAAATATAAAAGAGAAATATTAATTGAACACTTTTTGCTTTTTCTGTATCATTAACAATTTTACCCTCTTTATCGAGTAATCAGCCTATGCTATTGTTAGGATTTTTTTATTCCTAATATATTTAAACTCCTTCTTAGTGTCCTTGGCTACGCCAGCCATGGATTTTTCCTTGATATCTTTAGCATCTCATCAATTTTCAGTACTTCACAACTTCTAATTTATACTAATTATGTTATCTAAGTCCCCTTTTTTCCATTTGTTATATATTATTTTTTTATTTCTAACTGCTGCCTTCACTTCCCCACTAACCCAAGCTACACTTTTAACCAAAATTGTCGTCTTTCTTGACTGAGCAATTGTGGCTTTTTGGCCCTCTCTTCTTAAAGCACTCTCTATTTTCATTTACATATTTCTGTCTAAATTTAGCTCACCATTACCTGTTCTGTATAAAACAGCATTAACTCTCCAAGGTTTTTGAAACATCTGCTTAATAAAAGATATCCCTTCCGCTACCCATAGTACATTGCAGGTGCTTGAGTGCACACACATGTACTGTACACTTAGTACCTACTCACCATTCAGTTACAACCCACATGAATAACTGTGTGGGTCTTTGCTTCTCCCTAGTGGCTAAAACAGGTAAAGAGGTTTGTAAGTGTGTATGCCAGTCAGAAGAACTGATCCTTTAGCTCAGAAAGTTGACACTCATGCTTTCAGATGAGGAGAACCCAAGTTCAATTCTTGCTGGTGACCCTTTCTGTAGGAGCAGTCACAACTCAACTGCTTCTATATATCGTTTCCACAAAAAAATATAAAACCAAGGCTCTGTTACTTACGACATTGCTCTTGCTGCAGCTGAATGAGATGGTGGATCCATGCATGGTCCTTACAGAAGCAATGTGTGGCAGGTTACCAGCTACAACCTGAAGACAGATAGAAGTAACATGAAGGATGAGGTCAGGCAAACTAAAGATTTATGTGTGCGTCAGAAAAGATTCCCCTTTGACAAAACAATTCCAGCCACTACCCTGAGTAGAGCTTTATGAAAACACAGGTACATATGGATAGAATACTACCTAGCTCTTATACCCTAATTGTCAATAGTAGATCTCAAATTACTTTACAATGGGGAAACTGAGGACCAGAGGTGAAGTAATTTGCTCAAGGTCACCCAACAGATAGATCACCAATGCAGTGGCAGAGCTGGGAATAGAATGCAGGTCCTCTGAGTCCCAGTCCAGTGCTCTAGCCACTAAGCAAACTGATTCCCTATTGGAACTACTTAAATATTATCGGTTTGGATTTGGACCCTTCAGTGATTTGTAAGTGGTTCACAAACCAACCCTCATTTCCTTTAGCTGTATTTGCTACAGGGCCGGCCCAGGCACCAGCCGAGCTAGCTCGTGCTTGGGGCGGCAGATTCTACAGGGTGGCATTCCGTCCAAACCTAGGGCGGCAAGGCCGCTTTTTTTTGTTTGTTTGTTTGTTTGCTGCTCTGGCCGCCCTGTAGAGGACGGCGGTCCACAGGAGGGGAGCGCCCTGCAGCAAACTCGGCAGGGCAGCCCACGTCCTTCCCTTCCTGCTGACCAGAGCGGCGCAGAGCCCTCCCGGCAGGCAGCGCGGTGGTCGGGGCCGCATGGCGAGCACCCTGCTGAAGCGCTGGCTGCCCCCCTGCTCTCTCTCCCCCGCTGCTCGCTTCCCCTCCCTCCACTAGACCGGACGCGCACTCTGCAGCACAGGGAGTCCCCCTGCACTCTGGCTCCGGCCGCCCTGTAGGGTTTTTTTCCCTGCTTTGCCGGCCAACCTGTTGTTCCCCTCCCCCACCTTTGCCGCTCCAGCTGCGCCGTTTTAGTTTTGTTCCCCCCCGCATTGCCACTCCAGCCGTGCAGTGTTTTTTTCCTCCCCCCGCTTTGCCACTCCGGCGCGTGCCCCCCCCCCTTGTTTTTTTGCTTGAGGCAGGAAAAAGTATTTGGTCAAATAGCTGAGAGGAATAATTTTCACACTACAGGCTGTTTGCAAACCTCACTTTGCCTATTTGTGTCATGACTATTTATGACTTTGATGCCAAAGTCACACAGGATTTGTTTCTGCTACCTGGCTGGATGACACACATTTTTAAAAACAGGAGAACTCTCTTTTTTTTTGGGGGGGGGGGGGGGGGCGAGATGAATCCATGCAGTTTTTAGGATTCACAGGCATTTTCCTGAATGCCTGGCAGATGTCTAAATACAGGCCAATGAGGAACGAGGTCACTGATTGTGATGAACGGAATTCGGCACCTTCTAAATGAAAATGTGTCAATACCCTAGTATGGGTCTCTCTTTCCTATAGAGGAGCCTGTGCTTCTTTTGAGATGTTGAGCGTATGCAGGCTCAGCTGCACTTAACTGGCTTACACCTAGTGGGACCTCTCGGAGCTGCTTTTGAGCTGGGAATTAACCTTTGTTATCCCAGGCCATTGGCTTGTTTGGCAGGAACTCCTCCTAGGGACTCCTGAGTGGGTTTCAGAGTCTCCTCTCAGGGGTGCCAAGATACCTGTGCCTCCTATCACACTGATGTGGCAATCAATGATGCGCTATCTAGACCATGATAAGTACTTGGCTGATTTAAAAAGAAATTCAGGTGGCTTGAGCCTTTTACCTTCGTATCCCTAATCATGTGCATTTTGAGATAGGCTGCCAGCTTGTCCCTGTGGTCTTTATTGTACAACCACGATTGCATCTTCTTCGGCAGGGCATTAAATACAGCATCAGTAGGCCACAGCATGGTGAAGGGTCTGTGAGCAGAGTTGTTAACCAGAGATAGCAGTTCTGCTTCCTGTCCAGAGACACAAGACAACATGGAAACAACAAATACATGCAGTGTCTGCGTGAAGGATCCACATAGCCCAGAACTAGACAGTATTCCTAGAGAATTCAAACCATTTACCCTCAGTAGTTTGCTGTAGATTTTGTAGCCATATGCTTCTGCCACCTCAGTGATGCTTTGCTAGAACATAAAAATTAAACAAAATCATTACAAAAAGTGAGAGCTTGTTTCACTTACTAGAGTTCCTAATAAATGAGCAAATTCAGTCAATTCCCAGAGCCAAGTATGCAAGAGAGGCTTTACCTAGTGATGTAAAAAGCAATCTGCGCACATCTCTACCTGTCAGGTTTGTCCTATCACCAGCCTGCATGGATAGATCCTAGCTTCCTCCCCCGCAACACACATCCACATGTACCATGAGCACAGCTGGCTCCACAGTGTAACCTCTTTATGCTTAAACCACCCCATGCGCTCCTGATAAATGGAATTCCTAGAGTATAGTAACCTTATGCCTAAGAAATCTGTAGCAGTATTACTCATTCGCTACACTATCATTCTCTCTGGGGTTGGAGAAAAATCTCAGGGTGATGATCATTCATTAAAATGGTATTGTTTCACACATACCTGCGCTAAATGGGAAGAAATGTTCTCACTCTGCAAATCTGCTGGGATTAAAATCTTGTCAATGATATGGATCACCCCATTCTTGCCAACAATGTCACTGGTGATGATCGTTGCCTCCTCATTTAGATGCACACTATTCTGCGGAAGAAGGGACACAATACAGTGAATGCAGATTTCCAGTGAGATGTGACCTCCCCCTGTAGCTCATCTGCAGGATGCTCTGGGACCCTTCTAGATGAAAGGTGCTAGCTCTCAGGTGTTTTTAGTAAAAGTCATGGACAGGTCATGGGCAACAAACAAAAATTCTCAGCCTGTGACCTATCCATGACTTGTACTAAAAATACCTGTGATTAAATCTTGAGGGGGGGGGGGGCGCAGGGCAGGAGAACCAGGGGCCCACCGCTGCCCAGAGCCATGGACTGTGGCTACTCTAGCTGCCCCTGGACCGCTGCTGGGGGCCACTGGAGCAGCGGCTGGTGTGGCTGTCCCAGGGCCCCACCTGAGCAGCTGGTTCCGGGGTCAGTCACATTGGCCCTTGTAGAAGTCACAGAGGTCACAGAAAGTCACGGATTCTGTGACAGACACGGACCCCTAATCATGACAGACAACTACCTCTTTCACCACAATCCTTATTCTGTGTCCTGACAAAGCCGTGATGGACTTGTGTGTCTCCAGTTCGCTGGCCAGCAGTTTCCGACAACTCACTATGTGATAACGAAGTAAATCTTTGATGAGGCTTTTGTTCGTCCATTCACTGAACTGAAGAGAGGAAATTGGAAATACGACAAACTATCATGTCAGGACATTTCTGGAAGTGATTAATTTAGCCAATGACTAAAACGACAGGGAATATGATGAGTTTTTTGCTCTACCAACCCTTAACCATTATTCCTTGCTGAAAGCCAAGTCCCGATCCAATACACGTAAAATGGATCACAGGTAGCTGAATTATGGGGTTATATTCCAAAGAGGCTCCAAGTGACTTCAGATGATGGAAGTGATCAGGAAGTTCAAGTCACTGGCTCAAGGAGAAAAAGTAACTTTGGCCCAAAACTGTCAGCATCTAGGATTGGCCACATGCTGAACAGAGTAGAGGGGCCAAACCAAAATCTCAGGCTTGCTTTGAGGAGATCCAGATCTGGGTTTTTCACAGGTCCCTTTCCCTGTAATGGACTAGAACCCCCAACATCTGAACATCCCTGACCTTTGGGACCATTTGTTTCTGAACTTCGAGGCTTGTGGACAGGGCCCCATGTCTACCCCACTGCAGTGCAGCAGAATGCAAATTAAACAGAAACAAACCAAAACCAACCCAACAAAAAGAACCAATAAAGGGATTTATTGAAAGAAATATGAAAACAAATACCATGGGATATTAAATTCCATTTATTTTCCTGTGCCCCAAAATTTTTGCAGGTCTGGAGATATTTGTATTAACAATGCAGAACAGCACCGTACCAGCTATCAGGGGTTGTGGCAAAGCTGAAGGTTTTGGCACCTGCTGGACATTTTGATTGTCCTCATTAGGTTTCAGAATTAAAACTCTCTTGGACACAAAAGGGGATGCAGTTCACCCCCCACAGAGCTATTGCTCTGTGCTGTCCGCAGATTCAAGTAGACATCAATGCCTCTGTTTATACACAGCTCATGTTTTAAAAGGTTTTCTTGGTTACCACAAAAACTAGAAAATTAATTAATTTTTCAATGAAAACTTATATTCTGGAACACAAAAATGAAGTAAGGGGTGGATTCTTCAGTATTGGGGTCATGTGTAGTTCTAAAGCTAATGGTATTGTGATGCCAGGAACAGGAGAGAATCCAGCCTGGCTGGCAAGATGGTTAGTGCACTTCCTAGCTGAGGGTTCTGTTATAGTAAAGGCCACATTACAAGCATGCTATTGGCTTGAATAGGACCAGACACTGAGGAAGAACCCAACGAGCACCTCAGGATTTGAATACAGTTAAAAAGTTGGGGTGTTTTTGACCCTTTGAGTCAACTAAATAGAATCTAAGGAAACAGAAGTTTGTCTGAGAGGAAATCACAGTCTGACCACACTGAATAACTGTCAAAGCTAGGGAGTCAGAGAAGGGGCCTGGAAGGAGGGGCTGCTTACCGTTGTACTGTTTTGTATTGAATCCGCATCTGGAACAAAGACGGTGAAAGGCCCCTCTCCACTTAACTCCTTGATTTTGAAGGCCTAAAAGCACAGAGTAAGCACCAGGAACAAAAACAAAGCAAAACAGAAACCAAACACAATTCTCATTAGCCGGAGCTTTTCATGAAAACACTGGGCAATTTTTATACTTTTAGACAATAATTACTGTTTGCCACCAACCAGTAACTGCTTAAAGAACTCGGATGCTGCTTTGCTTCTCAGGAGCTCCTAAAATAAATCAGAACAGCTATTGTTAATGGTGAGTCTCTCTATAAATCTCTTGGGGTTTGATGCAAAGAAAACCCTTCCCCCATCAGCTCACTAAACTGATCTTGCCACTGACCTCTAGTGTGCTCTCCCTACCCCAAACATAGAGACTCAGGTCCTTTGACTACACTAAGCTTGTTTTTCTAGTATTTCCCACCCTTGCCACAGCCAGGGTTTCAATAAGGCTTAGACAACACAGCGGTTAAAGTGCTGGTAGACAACCTGCACTGGGACCCACCTGCTGCAACCACCTATCCATAGTAGCAGGGGTAGAAAAGTTTAGGGGAAAAGCCTAATGTAGACACTCCCTTCATAGGAGTTAACTCAGGGATTTTACCTGGCCCAGCATTTAGGCCATGTCTTTTCTTGCAGAATTGCCCATGGAGCAGTCATACACATCCACTCTGCGTTAGCCTGTTTGTGCCAGCAGCATGGATATCTCCAACTACAGCCAGCAAGTGACACACAAGACATGAGCAGGGCACATTGTCCCATCATAACAACTGTAATTAATACTAGGCCTTAACACGGCACATGCGTAAAGAGCTCTTCCCCCATAGATGTAATATAGGCACCACTGTTGAAATGGAGAGGTCACACAATGAGTTGGGGCAGAGTTGGGAACAGAACCCAAGCCTCCCTGATATCCAGTCTGGTGACATGCTCCTTGACTGCCTTGAGCCCCTACCCTTCGAACTAGTGATGTTCTCCCAGTTCCACCAGCCCAAAGAAGCAGATGTCACTCCTGAAAAACTCTTTATTTGCCCCCTGAACACACTGGTGCTGGAAGTCACCCACCCATGGAACCCCAAGTGCCACTTTCACAGGGACACTTTTCAGAGTGCAGCTGCATTTCATTGCTGTTTTGCTGGGCATGGTTCCTCTTGTTTCAGCTTTCTCCTGGTTAGTAGGGACACCTGGCCAGGATTAAATGCATTTCTAACCTTTCTAGGTCTTTCATAGGCCAGGTCTACACTGCGACTTTAAATCGGTTTAATGGCCGATATACCGATTTAACGCTGTATCCGTTCACACGACGTCGTCATTAATATCGAGTTAAACGGCTCCTTAAATCGATTTCGGAACTCCTCCCAAACGAGAGGAGTAGCGCTAAATTCGATAGTGATAACTCGGATTAGGGTTCATGTGGACGGAAATCGACGTTATTGGCCTCCGGGCGGCATCCCAGAGTGCAGCACTGACCGCTCTGGACAGCAATCTGAACTCGGATGCAGCGGGCAGGTAAACAGGAAAAGCCCCGCGAACTTTTGAATTACATTTCCTGCTTGCCCAGCGTGGAGCTCTGATCAGCACGGCTGGCGATGCAGTTTGAAATCGAAAAAGAGCTCCAGCATAGACCGTACGGGAGATACTAGGTCTGATCGCTGTATGGGGAGACAAATCTGTTGTATCCAGCTCCGTTACAGAACACGAAATGCCAAAGCGTTTGAATAAAAAACTCCAGGATACACAGCGCTGCGTGACAAGCGTAACGGGAAGCCAGAGACTCAAATGGACGCTCATGAAGGGAGGGAGGGGGTACTGAGGACTCCAGCTATCCCACAGTCCACAGCAGTCTCTGAAAATTATTTGCATTCTTGGCTGAGCTCCCAATGTCTGTAGGTTCAAACACAGTGTCTGGCGTGGTTCAGGGAACAGCTCCTCAGTTTATTTCCCCCCACCACCACGTGAAAAAAAAAAGGGCATGATTGCTGTGCTATGGCGTTTGCTCAATGCACTCCGCGAAAAAGGCGCCAAAGGGTTGTCTGCTGCCTTCACAAAGGGAGGGGTGAGGCTGTACCCAGCACCACCCGGGGCAATGTTTTCTGCCCCATCAGGCACTGTGCTCTCAACCCGGAAGTGGGAACTATGGGATAGCTGAGGAACAGCTACCCACAGTGCACCGCTCCTGAAATCGATGGTAGCTTTGGACCATGGACGCAAACAATCGATTTCGTGATCCCACTGTGGACGCGCTAAACCGATTTTATTAGATCTGTTTTGTAATATCGGTTCAAGCTAATTCGAAATAATCGTGCAGTGTAGACGTACCCATACATTTCCCAATCCCTCAGCTGAATTTCCAAATGTTTCCAGGTCACAAGAGTTCAGTATCCTGCTTATTTCCTGGTGTGCTGCTTCAGAAGAGGAAGTATTTCACCCAGACTAGTGCCCGTTCAAACACAATCCTAGCCGACTGCACTTTACCTACCTGATATACGCTGCCTCTGCAAGTGAACCCATCTCCAACTTGGCCCCAACCACAGGAGCAGTTTCGAGTCCCAGGTCCAGTGTACTTGCAGAAGCCAAATCGACTACAGCCTCCATTATTCTGGCAGGAAAAATAAGAGCATCCCAATTAGTCGCACAGCTAGTGGTCTGAAAGTTTATCTACCAGTTAGCAGCGGAACGCCCACTTCTTCATGCCTGCTCCTGACTCAGGGTAACCTCTGACATTGTGTTTTGCCTTCTAGTGCCATGCACTTCTATTGAAACTCAATATTTTATTAGTCTTTTTTCCCTCAGGTTTTCTTCCACCAAGCTGGCAAACACTGCTCTGAGATGGATAACTACACCAGGCCCAACAGAGGAAAAGCCATTCAAATAAGACAGCTCTGAAGGATTTAGTGATGAAGAAAAATAATGGTTTACAGTGGCTTTTCAGCTGAAGTAAAGTAATGAAATAGCATAGCAGATAGTTTTAAGCTTTCTACATGGGGCGGCTTAGTCGTTGTCATAAACATACAGCTAAGGGTAGCATAAAATCCCTCCTTATCTGTAAAGGGTTAAGAAACTCAGATAACCTGGTTGGCACATGACCAAAAGGACCAATAAGGGGAGAAGATACTTTCAAATTTATGGGGGAAGGTTTTGGGTTTCTTTGTTCTCTCGGAGTCAGCAACGAACAAGGGCAGGGAAAATACATCTCCCTAAGCCATATCTGAACTAAGAATCTAATATTGCAGAAATAGTAAGTAACAGTAAAGAAATGCGTTAGACTTTGTTTTGTTTTAGCTTGTGAATTTTCCCTGTGCTAAGAGGAAGGTTTATCCCTGTTTTTGTAACTTTAAAGTTTTGCCCAGAGGGGAAAATCCTTTGTGGCTGCAATCTTTTCATTACCCTGTAAAGTTATCTTCCATCCTGATTTTACAGAGGTGATTCTTTTACCTTTTCTTTAATTAAAATTCTTCTTTTAAGAACCTGATTGTTTTTCAGTGTCCTAAAGACCCAGAGGGTTTGATCTGTGCTTACTTTGTAACCAATTGGTTAGGATATTATTCTCCAGCCTCCCCAGGAAAGGAGGTGTAGGGGCTTTGGGCTATATCTTGGGGGAGGTAGGGCTCCCCAAGTGGCTGTCCCTGAATGTTTGTTTAAATCACTTGGTGGTGGCAGCGATACTAAGGGCAAGGAAGGAATTGGTGCCTTGGAGAAGTTTTTAACCTAAGCTGGTAGAAATAAGCTTAGGGGGTCTTTCATGTGGGTCCCCACATCTGTACCCTAGAGTTTAGAGTGGGGAGGGAACCCTGAGAGTTGTCTAAGAACAAGACTTGGAAGGCCTAGACTGCATGAAACCGCAGTTCTGCTCAGTTCAGCCCTTCTGCTTTCTGAGGTAGATATATGGAGTACCAGAGAGACAAGATCAGGCAGGTAACATGGAGTACCATACACTTAACTGTGGATTGTGTGAGACTAGACTTCTTTCTCAGCCTGCTCTAAAAGCTCAGTCCACATGTTATGTGGAGCCTAATCTCTCCCCTCCCTTGGGTTTGGTTTTATTAAAAAATAAATTAAAAAGAAGTTCAAATGAAATTTTCTCTGAAGTTTGGCAACTCTTAGGATTCCTCTCTCAGGACTTCTCAGTGCACACACTAGATCAGAGGTGAGCAAACTACGGCCCGCGGGCCACATCTGGCCCATGAGACCCTCCTGCCCGGCCCCTGAGCTCCTGGCCCTGGAGGCTTGCCCCTGGCCCCTCTTCTGCTAGTCCCCCTCCCCCGCAGCCTCAGCTCACTCCATCACTGGTGCAATGCTTTGGGCGGCAGGCCTGCGAGCTTCTGACAGTGCTCTGTGCTGCGCGGTGGTGGCAGCACGGCTGGCTCGAGCTGGGTGGTGCGGCTGTAGCACTGCCAGCCACCAGTGCTCCAGGAAGCGCAGTAAGGGGGCAGGGAGCGGGGAGGGTTGTATAGAGGGCAGGGAAATTTGAGGGTGGGGTGGGCAGGGATCGCAGAGGGGGCAGTCAGGAATGAGAGGAGGGGTTGAATGGGGTGGCAGGGGGAAGTCAAGGGCAAGGGTTCCCAGGACAGTCAGGGGACAGAGAGAAGGGGTGGTTGGATGGGGCAGGGGTCCCCAGGGGGGGCAGTCAGGAACGAGAGGGGAGGTTGGATGGGGTGGCAGCGGCAGTCAAGGGCAGGGGTTCCCCAGGACCGTCAGGGGACAGAGAGAAGGGGTGGTTGGATGGGGCAGGGATCCCAGGGGGGTCATCAGGAATGAGAGGAGGGGTTGGATGGGGCAGGCAGGGGGCACACGGGGCAGGCAGGGGGTAGTTAGGGGGCAGGTGAGGGTAGTTCAGGGGCAGGCAGGCGGTACTTAGGGGGCAGGCGAGGGTAGTTCAGGGGCAGGCAGTGGGTAGTTGGGGGCAGGCGAGGGTAGTTCAGGGGCAGGCAGGGGGCACACGGGGCAGGCAGTGGGTAGTTCAGGGGCAGGCAGGGGGTACTCAG
>NC_133784.1:25268669-25373217 GCF_003597395.2 Chelonoidis abingdonii | reverse complement strand
GGGCAGGCACCCAACTTATACAACCCCCACTTCCAGAGAGACATATCACCAACCCCATCTACCCTAACCATCAGACATCCTACCACCCCTCCCACCGCCCCCCCTCCAAGTCTCCAGGGAACCGACGCAGGCGGGCAAGCCTCCAGCTACAGCCGCCGTTAGCCCACCCCCAGCCCCGTGCCACCCTCGCTCCACCAACATCCCCCCCCACCACTGCAGCCCCACCATAGCCGCCACCCCCTGCGGGCCCACGAACCAGTGCAACCCCCGACCCACCGCCCCCCCCGCCCGCGTCACCCCCATCCCCCCAGCCCCCCACCCCCCACCCCCGGCCCACACCCCCGTCAACCTACCCCCCGGCCGAACAACTCACAAAACCCTTGTGTCTTCACCCCATAGTAACGACTAAAGCTTAAGACAAGAGCTAGGGAAACTTGAGTACAGTCTGTAGTATTGTATATGTGAAACAATATAATATAGTCCCTTCCATTAACAGAGAAAAGGGAATGAGTACAGTTCCCATGGCTGAAGTCTGAAGCACCACTTCCAGTAAATTAATGCTACCATATTTTTAACAGTGATTTCAGTAATGTAAGCCATTGAGAACAACCAAGGGTTGTGGTGCGCCTATTACTCCATTCACCAACATTTTTAAATCAAGATTGATCTTTTTTCTAAAACAGGACGTGCTCTTAGCTGAAATTCACTCTTTGGGGTACAGTTCATTGCGCTGTTTATATGGGACGACCGCAGCGACTATAAATTTTCACAAATCACCCCTTCTGGCTTCTAGAATTGCTGTCGATCTACTCTAGACTCTGTAATCTTGATAAAAACTGTAGTATCCAATGCTTAATGTATCTGTTTTGATGGTCTCCTATGACTCCAATGGGACATAAATTTAGAAGCATAATAAGTGCCCCCGCTCAGTGCTTAAGAGAGATCAGGTCTTAGACTAGATACTCGGGTTCCGATAACATTGGTCACTGTCTCTTTGCTGTGAACTCAATTAGCTTCTCCTCTTCTTCATTTTTTTCTTGAGTAACTATTTGTTGAGGAGTATAATAAGTCAGAGACTTGCCTTGTTGTATCTGTCTCTAGCTGACATTGAAGCGCATACGCTTGTCTTTATATGCATTACTGAGCAGAAGCAGGGCACTAGTGCACATCTAATCTCTATAAGCATTAAAAATAGCCTAAAATGGAGGTTTGGCAGCATTTATCCAAAACACCACTAGGGAAAGCAAAACTTTAACAAAGTGCTAGGACCTTTTTTAAATTAGGTACTGCACCTAACTTGGAATCTGACATCGCAATAGCTGCAGACCCCATGCTGGTTTAACTGTTTATTTCCATGCACTTCGCCTCTTTACTTCTCCATCTCAATTGATGATTTACACCTATTCACTGAAACCCAATCATTAGATGTAACTTTTCTTAGCCAATCCTGACCGCAGTTAACTGTTTAACACTTGTTGGCGAGACTGATCACTTAAATGCTATATTGTCTGCATTTTAAGGTATCTTATTATGTGCATATCCAGCAATTTATCATATATTATTCTCATCGCGTGTACGTACATTCTGATAGAAGTTAGGCACTTAACCTTTCTATAATCAGACTACAAGATGGGAGTGCATCAAGTTTACCTTTTCAGATAGCCATTCTTATTAATATTCAATAATAAAGCTTATAATATGCGTAAACATACCAACCTTAATATGCTTTTATCCTTTAATTGAGCCTCTCGTAGTCGTCTTCATTGCTTTTTTAATTTCTACACGAAAGCTGACATCGTATACTGACGGATAATACCTTGACAGGTAGGCTACCTTTGTTCAGATTTTTTGAAAGACTCTTTGCATCCTCCTGGGGCTAGAATATAGCAACGAATATTTTTCTAGTAACGGAATCTCCTACAGAGAATAATTACTCTCGTTAAAAGAAAAGTTAATGCTGTCAAACATAATGGATGGCGAGGTAGTTTATAATTCATCGCTTAGTCAGCGTGATCGCATGAAGTTAAGTGAATCGGTTAAAAACTTATCTAAATATCTATAAGTGTTTATTAAACGATTTGCGCATATTAGCAGCATGCGAATTTCTTAGAGTGTTATGTCTGGAATATGAGTGCCTCAGTCACAGTCATGCGTCGTGCACAGTTGCTTTTTGGACAAATATGTCCTCTGTAGTCCCTTCTTGATTATATCGATTAAGGAACTAGCCACCTGCTGTCTGTCTCGATTTTCTCTTTAGATATTCCTGTTTTCCAATAGTAATTCCTACGTCTTGGCTAATAAATCATGTTGCTAAACGGTAGATGGTAAAAGTTACGGGATATATTACCAGATTACATCGAAGATCTTGAAAGAATTTTGCAGGCCCCTACTTCAGGACAAGGAACCCTCATTGTTCAGAACGTAAAGTGGTGACTGCTATACTGTATTTCATTGGATAGGTAATGAAATCCAAAACACATTAGCGTGGAATCCTTAAATACTCACCTTTTGCGAAAAGCAAAAAGGTCATAATGTTATGTGGTGACGTACATGGAAAACGCTCACACCAATGCTAAATTGTTGTAAGCCTCATTCACTTAGTAACTCGTAACTTAGTGACTTTCTTCCTTTTGATAAGCGCTCAAAAATCATCTGCGAGACAGAAGGTATATTCAGTGTGAATTTACTTCAGCTCCTCTCCAGGAACAATGCTGGCTTAGCTTCGTGATCTTCACACCTTCGTTGATCCATGATCTTAGCGCATTTATCTCCTTTACATTGAGAATGGGTATATTTTGTGTCTGTCCTATTATCTTCCTCAATGAAGAGATTGATATTCATTCATGAGCAAGCTGTGTGGTATGATGTAATCATGCATAGTATCCCTGCTTATAAATTGCCCTTTTTCATTGCACATAGATTCATAGAGCAAAATTGGTTCTGCATTCACAAAAAATTAAAACAAACACCCACAACAACAATTTTTGTGCCTAGTGATTCAAAGGGGTAACCTTCAAAATGTGAACTGACATTTAACCAACTGTTGTTGGTATCTGATACAGTCAGCCTGCAGCCATAATCGTGGAGAAGTGATGAACTGCTTCATCAGTCTCCGGGCGATTTAACTGAAACTAGGGGGGGCCCCGGGGGGGGGGGGAAGGAGGGGGTAGGGGCTGGGCCATGACTCCCTCCCCTAACCAGCCCTTCATGCTATTTCCAACACCTGATGCAGCCCTCAGGCCAAAAAGTTTGCCCGCCCCTGCCCTAGATCGTGTCTCCCCAGTGCTTTTCTGACTTTCCTTATATGTGGCTGGGTTAGTGAGCCACCTGCACAGATAATTCAACAAAAGCTCATTTAACAGTCTTCCAAGAGAATCAACACCTGTGTGAAGTGTGTCAGACAAAAACTGCCAGCCTGTTATAGAAGATTAGAGCAGAACTAGTTGAACATGAAAGAGGCAAGTTTCTCCACCAATATATCTCAAACTTGACACAGAGTTCCACCTCCAGGAGCAAGAGGGCAGCTTGCTCTCTCTGTTGAGGCTGCCAATAAGAGTGCCAGTTTCCTGCAAGTTGCGATGCTGTTTGTTTTACTCTGGACCGTGGAAACTTACATGCACTAGAAATTGGATCAACATTAGCAACCCATTCCACTGGCCAAGAAGCTTGTCTAATAGAAAGGAAGCAATGAATCAGAGAAGTGCAGTAGGGCATTAGTGTGCATATTATATGCATAACATGACAAGTTAGCTCATTCTGAACTGCTGCATGCTGGATAACTTTTGAATAACTCTGCCTATTAATGGTTTGCATGAAGGGAAGCGTAAGGGTTTAGTCCTTTGATAGTAGTAAGAGGGAAATGCAGACAAACCTCACTGCAAAGATTGATGGGGACACATTGCTGCACACCATCTCCACTGTAGCCAGGAAGACAGTTACAAGCAACCTGTGAAGGAAAAACAAAGCTATTTTGTAGAGCTAAAAACAATATTGAAAACGTACAGTAGTCAAGCAGAACAAAGGGGTAAGAAGAGAGAGAGAGCATATTTCACCTAACAGTTTAAGGGCGCACTCTGTTCATTCATTAATAACCAGGTCTTGATTACTTAATAATCACCTAAGAAAATTCCCCAGCCTTTGGCCAACAGACTTTATATAGGCCAATATGCAGTTAACAACTCTCAGACAGGGAGCCCCCTGTAGTTATCAGTTAGTTACAGGTAGATCCTTCTATATGAAAGGGAAGGAAATGCAAAATGTTAGTAAAAAATATTCACAAGGGAAAGATTACCAATAACCCCAACAAACTCATCTGAGAAAAGGATTTGCTTACCAGATTTGGGCCTGTTTTAGTGCACTCTGCATAGCTGTGGCAATTCCCATTGCGCTCTAGACAGCCATCGATTTCTGCATCAAGACAGTAGATCCATGTTAACACAGCAGAAACCCAGAGTGGGAGATGACCAGTGAGTGAAAAACATGACAGAGGAATAGCAAACAGAGCTCCCTCCAGCTGGAGATACTGTCACACAGAGGCAAATCATCACAGCAGTAACCATGAGAGTTTAGTGATGGGGAAACCAAAAAAGTTCCATTCATCACATCCTCTTGGTCTTAAAAATGTGCTTTAGAGCATATGGTGGGGAACAAGGAACTCCTGAGTTCTAATCCAAGGTTTGACTTCGCCTTGGCACGTGGCTTGTCTGTGTGTCTCAGTCTCCCCCTACTATAAAATAGAGCAATAATCCTTATGAGTCTGTAAAGTGGCATCAAGTTGTGCAGTGACATAAGTCCTGACTAGCAGCATTAACATCTTCCCCACTTTTAACCAACACTAGACTTGCTTTTGTAACTCTCTCACAAATTGTGATGCTCCAAAAGATATGTGGCCCTTTCGTATTAGGGTCTGGCTCACCATACCAGCATGATTTCACCTCCCTGCAAAGTATTGCAGTTAAAACGTAGATCAGAGCACTCACTTACCCTGGCACAGAGTCCCATCTCCAGCATAGCCTTCCTTACAAGTGCAGGTATTCTCTCCAGCAGAAACATTAATACATGTTGCATATATGGAGCAACCACCATTATTAGTCACACATGGATTTATTTCTGTGACCAAAAAACAAAGGAAAAGATTTAGTGGGATACATATGGAGTATGGCATATCCAAGCCCAATGGATTGACATTGCAAAGATGCAATTAATGAACTTCATGCAATTTTCCTCAGGCTCAGAGAAAGAAGATACTGCTTCTAAGAGCTGAAGCTTTATTTCTGGGGTTTAAAGTGTCTTTTATTTCCAGAAAGACCTTGCTGTAACAAAAAATATTAAACCATTTTCAATCAAAGATTGTTTTTGATGAAGCTAAAGCTCCTTTATAGACACAGATGACTAATAAAGATGCTACTGAGGCTGATGCTGAAGGTGAGCTATCAAATTAATTGGTATAAGAATTTGATTAGCTAACAACTGATTGCTCTGAAGTACTTGCTGTGTGAATAGCTACAAACTATGCCAGAAAAAAAGCAGCACACCTGATTACAATAAAGCTTTTTCGTCTGTACAACGACTCTGGTGAGATCAATACTAAAGGCGAGCTATTACATTCACTGGCACTATAACTTGATTAGCTTGGAATTTATTGCTTAAAGTGCCTAGTCTTTGCATAATTACAAATTATGCCAGAAAAAGCAATGTGATTCTGTTAGAATGTTGTCCTTTAAATGTTTTGTTTTTTATATCTAGCAGATTTCAACCCCATGGTGTCTTGAGTTGCGTTTTGTTTTTTGGGGACGGTGGCAGGGGTGGGAAAGGGGGGAGAAGGTTAATAAATGTGTTTGTCCTAGAGAGTCTTGTTTCAATAGTATTTATTGAGCAAGGCAGAATTTTCATGAAATGGTCAAATAATAGACTAAAATTCTAGACACTCTAAGAAGGTATATCCTATGGACCTGATCCATCACTGCAATCTATTGAGTGTCTGGAACTATTCCAGAAATAATTTAGCCAATTCTTCTTCGAGTGATTGCTCATATCCATTCCAGTTAGGTGCGCGCGCGCCGCGTGCATGTTCGTCAGAAGATTTTTACCCTAGCAACACTCGGTGGGTCGGCAGGGCGCCCCCTGGAGTGGCGCCGCTATGGTGCCGGACGTATATACCCCTGCCGACCCAGCCGCCTTCAGTTCCTCTTACCGCCCGTGTCGGTCGGGGAACAGGGGAGCGCAGCTTAGCTGACCTCCGCTTCCCTAGCTACTCATAGTTTCTTGTGGAATACAGTTATATCCTTATACGTTTTTGTCTTAATAGTTAGTTAAAGTACTTAGCGGGTTCAGGAGTAGCCCTTCCCTGCAACCGGTGCCTGAGCCCATGCCTGGCTCACCGGTTCTTAGTCTGTGCCTGCCGGCCTCCGGCCGTTGCTGACAGGAAATCCACAACGACTCCTGTTTATGGTGCCTCCGGGGATGCCAGATAAGTGCCCCATTTGCACGGCGTTTAAGCGACAACAACATGGAGCGGCACTTTCATTTCCCCTCCACTTCTGCACAAGCGCGGGCTACTCGGCGGACAGAAGCGCTCCTCGCGACCGGACCCCGCTGGCACCGCCGTTGCCGCCCGAAGTCGACTCGGCACCGCTCCATCTCTCTGAGGTTGAGGAAGCCCACGATCCTCCTACATGCCGACAGCTCCCCGGCACGTCTGTTGGTTTGAGGGCCCTGCTCCTGCTGCTTCGTGCCAACGCAAACCGCAGCCAGAGAGCTCATCAACAGTTGGATCGCCGGCACCGACACCTGCGAGACACTGAGGCACCGGCACCCCTTGATTCCTGGTCCCGCGGGGCGCCGTCGAATCCAGTGCTCTGGCGCGCTCCCCGCATGCGCGTGGTTTGACTTCCTGCTTCTGCCTGCTTCCGTGCCACTGCACCGCAGCCAGTGAACTCCATCTGAGTCAATTGCCGCACCGGCACCTGCCCGCCCCGGCACCTCCCCGCACCGACAATGGCCGGCACCGTGACCGGTCCCACAAGGCGCTTCCGAATCCAGTGTCTGGCCACTCCCGGCACGCGCCGTGGTTGGCTTCCCTCTCCTGCTGCTTCCGTGCGCAACCGGACGCAGCAAGAGGCTCAGTCTCACTTGATACCTGGCACCAACACCTACAGAGGCACGACGACCCGGCACCGTTGAATCCCGGGTCCTCACAGGCCGTCCGAATCCAGTGCCTGACTGCTCCCCGGCGCACCCGTGTCGAGCTCCCTGCTCCTATCGCTCCCATGCAATCTGACCAGCAGAGCGAGCTTGTTTTCTAAGCCGGATCGCCCACCGATGCACCGGACCTGCCGACACACTTGGCCGCGGTCAGCTCCAGTCATACCTATCCCACGTGGCACAGTAGAATCCGGTGCCTACAGCTCCCCTACCACGTGGTCGAGCTTACTGTTCCCTCCACGCCGGAGGCATCCACACTGCGAGGTTTTCATTGCCAATGACAGAAGTAAGAATGCTGCCTAACCCCCGGCGCTGCTGTGCGGTATACCATTGGCAAGCTCTCCCTGGATGCGCGGCGTCTCCCATCCTTTGCACCGTTCCACTCGCCGCGACCGGTCGTGTCCCGTTCACACGACCCGATAAATCTCGGGCACCGTTCTGGCTCCCATTCATCGCTACAGGCGCTGTGCTGCCGTTATCACCACTCCCGTCCTGGAGGTCTCGGTCGAACTCCCGCACCGCTGAGTAGGAGTTCCGATCCGGTTTCCAGGTACAGTGTGGCCTTCCCGGTACCGGTCAGGTGCCAAGTTGGCAAGGTGTAGAGGCAGAACTCTGACCATATTTTTCAGGCACCCATGGCCTTCCGGTCACGCACCTGTCTTCCACGCGACATGCTCTTTATTCTCAAGACCGGATACTGTGTGCCGACAACACCCTAAAGGGCCACAGACCTCCCAGGAGGGTAGCACTCAAGTGGACTCCAAGGTGCAGAGAGTCCCGGAGGACGAACTGTTGTGGTGCTGTTCTATCGCGGTTGCCCGCTAGAGGGCCCTACCCATTATTTCGGACCATCCAGGCGATGCCAATACTCTTCTGGAGGGTCGACTGCTTGCTTGTCCGTCCTCCTCCCTGCTCACTTCAACCAGTTTGTTAGAACAGTAACGGGATGGCAGCAGGCGCCAGCCCAAGAAATGGTAGGGCTACGCGAGTGACCACTGCATCCACGTCGCAAGGGTGTATCGCGCAGGCCTTTATAGCCCTGTGGTAGAATCAAGTGAGCCCTGTTTAGTTCCTATATTCCGTACCACCGGAGGTGATGGATAAAGTATGAGCTTCCTCCATCAACGACTCCGCCAAGGAGCTCACTCCCCTAAGGAAAGGAAATCGGCCGCCCAGAGCTTCCCTCCAGACCTGTGAGTCTAAGGGCATCTCATGACAATCAGGTTGACACCTCTTTCGGTCGAACTCAACCCCAGACGGAAAGCCGGAAAGGACAACAGGTCCTCATGCGATCTCTCTCGGCGTCAACGCCAACGTCCTACTGCAGGCCCTCGTCCCAGCCACACCGCCACCACTCTCTGTGCCTCGCCACAGATAGGGCTTTGGCAGACGGCACGCTGACGTGGTCGCCAGATGACGTCAGACCCGAGAGCGGCCAAGATCGGAGGTCCCTCGCAATCGCTACGGGACCAAAGCAATCTTCGAAGGTGCACCCGAGGGGGCGTACCGGTTACAGGCTGATCCCAACTCTACTTCCTCCTGGCGTGGTCCCAGTACTTCAGTCCCGCTATCTCTCTAACCCCATAGTGGAGCATGGGGCCACCTCACTTGTGTTCCAACCCTGTCCCCTCTTAAGAGGCTTCCCTCGGCGCAATTCCTCTTACAAGAGGTGCAGACGCCGATGGACGGAGGGGGAAAGGGTTACTTCCCTTACTCCCTAACCCCAACCCCGTACGACGGCCTCAGACCTGTCCTAGACCACAAATTCAACCAGCTGCTGATAGTTGGTAAGTTCGCATGTATCCCGGGAACATTACCTGTCTGGAGTGCGTGAAGTCTGGTATGCCGCCGCTCGATAGAAGGACGCGTACTTTCAACAAATGCCATCTTCCCTCTGCACGGGATGAACCTCCACTTTTAGCAACCGTCGTGGTAGCTTCCGGTTATCGGTCTTGCTGTTTGGCCTTTTCCACAGCACCCACAGGCATTCCCAAGCGTACTTGCCATAGCGCTCCCATCTCCCACCGATGCGCGTATTGCGTTTCCGAATCTGGACGATTGGCCCATCTGGGGAGACTCCAAGACACAAGTCGCCTCAGCATGTGGGCATGTCGGGGACCTATTCACATGTCTAGGCCTGATGCTCACTATGGAGACATCCTCTCTGGTTCCCACGCATGGGGTAGACTTTCAAGGAGCTATCCTGGACTCCGAGCGAGCCGGATCCTGCTTCCACAGCCGCGGTTTCAGCCAATGGCACTGATCATCCGAAGTCTGCAAACTCCACCCAGACGGGCCCTATGGTCACGATAGTCACCATCCCTCGCGCACCTTGACTCCCTAGACCGGTGCTACCCCCTCCCTGATGTGGGCAGGATGCCGCTCATCCGCATGACGGCAGTCCGCCTGGCGTGCCAGGGATTCCAGCAGCAGCTGCGAGGCCCCCGTGACGACTCAGTATAACGGCCAGCACAACGCCATGTGCTCCATAGAAACCTGGAGGAACATGGCCCTCCTCCCTTGTCAGAAGGCCATCCATCTCTGGCACTTTGCATAGCCCACTCGATAATTCTGGTAGCATCCTTTCTCCCAGGCATTCAGAATCCCTTGACCCTCAACTCGGCAGCCTTTCCTGTCTCTTGAGTGTCACCCTGCCAGGTACTGCATTTTATGCCGGAAGTGGAGTTTTTCCCCACATATGGACCGGTTCGCTTACCGCATGAACAGGAAATGTCCGCGTTCTGCTCCTACCAAGGTCCTCCCGGGACCGATCTCGGACGCTTTCTCGGCATAGAAGGGCCAACACGCTCCCCGGCTCATTGTGTCCTGCCCAACTTCGCAGGGGCAGGATGCGCATCATCATGGTCACTCCCAGCGTGGCCAGACAGCACTGATACGCCACGTTGCTCGGCCTGTCCATAGCAACCCAATTACCTGCCACTCCACCCACGCCTCATACCTCAGGACCACGGCAAGACTTCGCCCCAGACCTGCAGTCTCTTCACCTCACGGTGGCTGCTGCATGACTAGCAGGAAGCCTTCACTGGTCACTACCTTGCCTGCGGAAGCGTTTCTTCTACAGCTGTGAAACGCTTAATCTTACTCCTGCTGAGGTCTCGATTCCCCTATTTGGACTACCCTCTGGCCTACAGCAGCAGGCCTAGCGTGTCATCTGTAGCGTAAGGTACACTTGGCAACCATCTTTACCTTCCTCCTAGGCTGCAGTGATCGTTCCTGTGTTCTCACTCTCTATGGTTTCAGGTTCCTCAAGGCTGGAGCGCTTACACCCTAGGTACACCGCCCAGCCCCAACCTGGACCTCCACATGGTTTTAACCAGACTTATGTCTTCCCCATTCGAGCCATTAGCATCCTGCTCGTGCATACCTGTCTTGGAAGACAGCTTTCCCTCGTCGCCATTACATCAGCCAACGAGTCTCCCAGAGCTCAATCTCTCTCTACAACCCATCCTGGACAATGATCCCAAACTTTCACAGGTCTTGGGTGGCAGGCCAATCCTTGCCCACAGCCGACCCACCGAGTGTTGCTAGGGTAAAAATCTTCCGACGAACGTGCACGTGGCGCGCGCACACCTAACTGGAATGGATATGAGCAACACATCTCGAAGAACAACAGTTACAAAGGTGAGTAACCGTCTTTTCACATGCCATTCCCTTTATCCACCTGAGCAATAGGAACAGTTCCCTTTCCGGTCTAGACCCGTGAAAAGGGTTGCATTAAGGTCCTGGAAACCCTCTGTACAGAAGTCAATAGGAGGTTCTGCACTTTGAGGCAACAGGGTTTTTGTGATCCTGCCCTGGGTAATGCATTCAATCTTGCAATGCTTTCGTAAACTAAAACCAGAATCTTACAGCTATGAAAGCAAGCAACCTTTGTGATCGTTCATTTGTGTAGCCTGTGCTGGCACTCGAGCACACTTGGAAACACTGCATGTATGTTGGAAATACCTGAGCAATATGTTCCATTCCCAGCGTATCCAGCAGAGCAGGAGCAAATAGGCAGGGAATCCACAGAGCCATTAATGCAACTGAAACGACCAAGAGAGTGAACAATGACATTCTCGCCTTAACCTTACACATGGTGATAGACTTCAGTATTATACAATGCTAAACACAGCTACTATGGCAGCTAGATACTATGATAAGAGGTGAGTTTGATAGAATATGAGAAACAAAATCAAGCAGTTAAGCTTTTCTTTACAATGCCCAAAACTGATCCAAATACTTCATGCACAGGGTAACAGCTGCAAGGGACAGTTATCAAGAAGAGAGCACTATGCTTAGTGCATGAAGCACACTGGGCTTGTGAACACCATTCTGTACATCTGTAGATGCTGGAGCTGCATTAAAGAAGAAGGTTGCCTATTCCATTACAGTACTTCAGGTATAGAATGAAAATAAGGGACTGAATAGCTCAGCTAACTGGTGATAGAGAGAAAGGCTCCATACCCTAAGTCACCGTTTTTAACCTGCCCCAGGTCAGCAGGGACAAAAGGTCGTTACTATCGGATGTCTTTCTGGTGCATATGTGAAGGGAGTTGGCTTTAGCCCTGTTCCTAGCAAGCCAGTGAGTCTCCATCTCGAAAACACTGCTTTAATAGGCACTGCTTAACCTGACTATCAGCAACATCAGCAGAGAGGCCAAGGACTGACCAAGCATGGAGACAGAGACCTTTTTACTCCTAGAGATAGCCCCTCCAAGTCACTGGAGAGGCTCCTTAATGGGACAGTGGGTTGCCAGTGGGGGAAGCTGGCATTGCTGCTGTCTTACCTGGGCCTGTTCAGTCTAGCACCCTGTCACCTGTACTTAAAGGTTCACTGAATATGTTCAACACCCCCATTCCCCAACCCTAAAAGTGTCTTCTAGTTAATACTGTTAAACCTACTGTGACAAAGCTCTGTCCTTGTCTCCATGGGTCCCGCATTTCCTGGTGGATTTCGCTAGCCTCAGAGGCTCACTGTGACCCTCCATATAGCCCTTCTCTCTCTAGAGGCAAGGGTCACAGTCTACTGAGCCATTTTCAACATAAGCCAATGAGGGAGGCGAGGAGAAGATACCCTCCCTTGCACAGTCTCTGTTGTCTCCCAGTCTCAGTAATCAGTTGGGAGGGGGAGGGCAAAAAAGGGGTAACCCAGGCCTGCCCTCTATCCCAGGCTCCAGCCAGGGACAAAACGGTTACCCGCCTTTTAGTAACTGTTGTTCTTTGAGATGTGTTGTTCATGTCCATTCAAAAGTAGGTGTGCGTGCGCCGCGTGCACGCCAGCCGGAAGATTTTCCCCTAGCAGCATCCGTAGGATCGGCCCTGGCGTCCCCTGGAGTGGCGCCACTACGGTACCCAATAAAGGGACCCGCTGACCCTCCACCCCCTCAATTCCTTCTTGCCGGCACTCCGACAGAGGGGCAGGAAGGTGGGTATTGGAATGGACATGAACACCACATCTCGAAGAACAACAGTTACTAAAAGGTGGGTAACCATTTTTTCTTCAAGTGGTTGTTCATGTCCATTCAAAGTAGGTGACTCACAAGCCTGAACCTAGGTGGTGGAGTCGGAGTTCACTGCTGACTGGAGTACTGCATGACCGAAGGCTGCATCATCCCTAGCCTGGTGCGTGATGGCGTAGTGGGACGAGAACGTGTGAATGGAGGACCACGGGGCTGCTCTACAAATCTCCTGAGTCGGGATCTGAGCCAGGAACGCCGCAGAGGAGGCCTGCGCCCTAGTGGAGTGGGACATGACCGGAGGGACAGGGCTCTTAGCTATGCGGTAGCATTCCTGGATGCAGGTCACGATCCACGAAGAGATTCACTGAGAGGAGACCGGGAGCCCCTTCATTCTATCCGCCACTGCGATGAAGAGCTGAGTTGAGCATCTAAACAGCTTTGTACGCTCAATGTAAAAAGCCAAGGCCCTGAGGACATCCAGGGAATGTAACCTCCACTCCTCATTGGAAGAGTGTGGTTTCGGATAGAACACCAGGAGAAAAATATCTTGATCCATGTGGAACTGTGAGACAACCTTGGGTAGGAAAGCCGGGTGAGGTCTAAGTTGGATCTTGTCCTTATAGAAGACCATGTATGGGGGCTTGGATGTTAACGCCCTGAGCTCCGACACCCTCCTGGCCGAGGTAATCGCCACCAGGAAGGTGGTCTTATACGACAAGTACAGCAGGGAGCATAAAGCCAGAGGCTCAAAGGGAGGCCCTGAGAGGGCGGAGAGGACCAGATTCAGGTCCCAAGCAGGGGCCGGCTGACGAACATGCGGAAATAGCCTGTCCATACCTTTCAGGAAACGCTGGACCAGCGGATTCGCAAACACCGAGGTACCCCCCTCTCCCAGATGGAAAGCCGAGATGGCTGCCAAGTGAACATGAATCGAGGAGAGGGAGAGGCCTAGTTGTCTGAGGTGGAGCAAATAGTCTAGGACAATGGGGATTGGGACCTCCAGCGGATTGTGACCTCGCTGACCTGACCATATGGAGAAGCGCTTCCATTTGGCCAGGTAGGTGGCCCTAGTTGACAGTTTCCTACTACTGAGCAGCACTTGTCTGACCTGCTGGGAGCATTGCATCTCCACCGGGTTCAGCCATGGAGCATCCATGCTGTGAGGTGAAGGGACTCCAGGTTCGGGTGGTGGAGGGAGCCCCGGTCCTGCGTGATCAGGTCCGGTAGCAGGGACAGCGTCAGGGGTGCCTGAACGGACATGTGCAGGAGTGACATGTACCAATGTTGGCACGGCCACGCTGGAACTATCAGGATTACCTGTGCGTGATCCCTGCGAATCTTCAAAATCACCCTGTGTATCAGTGGGATCGGAGGAAAGGTGTAGAGCAGACCAACCCCCCAAGACTGTAGGAAGGCATCCGACAGAGACCCCTGACTGCAGCTCAGGAGAACCATCAACACTTTCTGTTTTCCCTCGAGGCGAACAGGTCTAACTGGGGAAAGCCCCAGAGCTTGAAAATTGAGCGTACCACGTCCCATTGGAGGCACCACTCATGACCCCGGAACGAGTGGCTGAGGGTGTCCACCAAACCGTTCTGCTCCCCCAGAAGGTAGAACGCTGTCAGGTAGGTAGCATTGTGGACGCAGAAATCCCACAGTGCGAGGGCTTCCCTGCACAGGGGAGAGGAGCGTGCACCCCTCTGTTTGTTGATATGCCGACGTGTTGTCCGAGAGGACTGAAACACATCTGCCAGCCAGGTGGGACTGGAAGATCAAACAAGCCCGGTGAACCGCTCTCAGCTCCCTGACATTGATATGCAACTCGAGGTCCTCCGGCGACCACAAGCCCTGTGTCCTGAGGTGTCCCAGATGCGCTCCCCAACCCCGATCTGAGGCATCCGTTACCAGGGAGAGGGAGGGTTGAGGGGCAGTGAAGGGGACACCCATGCACACTTTCTGTGGGTCAAGCCACCACTGCAGTGAGCTTAGCACCAAGCGGGGAATGGACACCACTGAGTCCAAGGGGTCCCTGGCTGGGCGATATACTGACGCTAACCAGGATGGTAGCGGGTGAAGCCGGAGTCTGGCATGGTTTACCACATAGGTGCACACTGCCATGTGACCCAACAGCCAGAGGCAAACTCGCGCCATGGTAATCGTGGCGCAGTGCAGTCCGAGGATGAGCTCGGAAATCGCACGGAACCTGGATTCCGGCAGGTACGCTCTGGCGTGAGTGGAGTCCAGAACTGCTCCTATGAACTCTATTCATTGTGTCAGAGACAGGGTGGACTTGGCTTCATTCAAGAAGAGGCCAAGATTGAGAAAAGTCCACCTGATGAACAACACCTAGGTCTCCACCTGCTCCTTGGAGCGACCCTTTATGAGCCAGTCGTCCAGGTAGGGGAATACCTGGATGCCCCGCCTGCGCAGGAAGGCCACCACGACTGCCATACACTTCGTGAAGACCCTTGGAGCAGCTGACAGGCCGAACGGGAGCACCGTGAACTGCAGATGGGCGTCAGCCACGACAAACCTGAGGTACTGATGGTGTTGGGGAATTATGGCAATGTGGAAATAAGTGTCCTTTAAGTCGAGGGCGGCATACCAATCTCCTGGATCCAGGGAGGGAATAATCGAGGACAGGGAGACCAAGCGGAACTTGAGCTTTCGCACAAACTTGTTCAGCCGCCGCAAGTCTAGGATGGGTCTCGGGCCTCCTTTTGCCTTCGGTATTAGGAAATACTGGGACTAAAAGCCTTTGCCCCTGAGCTCCTGAGGGACTTCCTCCACTGCCCCTGCCTCCATGAGGGACTTCACTTCTTGACTTAGAAGTTGCTCGTGAGATGGGTCCCTGAAGAGGGATGGGGAGGGGGTTGGTGGGGTGGGAGGGAGGAGAACTGGATAGAATATCCCCTCTCTACCGTGCGGAGCACCCAGCTGTCCGACATGATTCGGGACCAGGCACAGTAGAAGGGGGACAGACATGACCCAAAGGTAGGGGTAGAAGGATCCAGAGTCTTCATAGGTAGGTCACCCTCGACCATACCATCAAATAGGGGGTCTCGATTGACCAGACTCCTGGCCGGAGGGGTGGCGTTGGTGACGCCTCCTGCCATTTCTGCCTCACTTGTGCCCCAGCTCCTGGCGAGTCTGAGGCTGGTAGGGGTGTGGGGCCGTCTGTGGCCTACACTGCCTGTGCTGGGTTGCAAGGGTATGCAAGCTCAGCGAGCGAAGCATGGCCCGCAAGTCCTTTAGGCTATGCAGACGCTTGTCCATCTTTTCTGAAAACATCATCTGCCCCTCGAAGGGGAGGTCTTGAATGGTCTGCTGGACCTCATAGGGCAGGCCAGAGACCTGGAGCCAGGCTCCCCGCCGCATGACCAGGCTGGTGGCCAGGGTGTGCGAGGCTGAGTCCGCGGCATCTAAGGCAGCCTGGAGAGAGGCTCGGGAGATCAGCTTCCCCTCTTCCACTAGGGCCGAAAACTCTGACCTCGAGTCCTGGGGAAGGAGTTCCGTAAACTTCGACATGGCTGAACACGTGTTATGACCATATCGGCTTACAATTGCCTGTTGGTTGGCAATGCGGAGTTGTAGGCCTGCCGTGGAGTACACTTTTCTGCCAAAGAGGTCGAGTCTTTTAGCGTCCCTGCTCTTTGGTGTTGACCCTTGACGCTCCCGTTGGTTGGCCACATCCACCACCAGTTGAGTCCGGGGGTGGGGGATGTACAAGTGTTCCTGCCCTTTAGAGGGGATGAAATAGCACCGCTCCGTCCTCTTGACGGTAGGGGCCAGTGAGGCTGGTGTTTGCCATAAGGTGCAGGATGTATCTGCTATAGACTTTATCAGCAGGAGAGCCACCCTGGAAGGCCCTGAGGGAGCCAGGATGTCTACTACAGGGTCCACGTCCACCTTGATTTCCTCAGCTTGGATTCCGAGGCTCTGAGCTGCTTGCCGGAGCAGCTGTTGGAGGATTCGCGTGTCCTCCAGGGCCGGTGCCGCAGCCATGCCCGAGACCGCTTCGTCCGGGGAGGAAGACGAGGAAATTACATGGCTTGGCCCTTCCTCCAGTGCGTGCAGTCCTTCAGAGTCTTGCGGGACACGGTACTGTGGTTGCGGGGCTGGTTCCGATTCTAAATGCAGCACCGCAACCGGTACCGGGGTCGCCAGTGAGCAGCTTGGCGTATCGGGCGGTGCTTGCTGAGCCCGAACTGTAGTCGCTGCTGGTGCCGCTGCCCGGCTAGGGGGTGCTGAACTTGAATATGGCACACCCCTGCCCAGCGACGGTGCCGGTGGAAGATGCAGCTGCGCCGGGGCCATCGACGCTGAGGAGACCGAGGCTGACCTTGATCGAGAACCAAACGCCTGGCCTACTGACTGGTGGTAGGCCCAGGGGGTCCAAAAGGGCCACTGTGAGGGCAGATGCCATTGCTGCTGCCACTGTGGGTAATGCTGGTAGCTCACTCCTGAAACCGATCTCCTGCTCCGCGACCGGCTGGAGCAGTAAGAGTCTGCCTCTGAGTCTGAAGTCTCTGTGTACGAGGACCTGGGGGGGAGAAGCACCCAGTGCCGTTGGAGAGCGGTGCTGAAGCGGAGGGGAGCCTCTTATCTGGTCCAATGCCGCCTTAGCGGCATGGTGCGGGGAGGGAGGCGACAGCATGGCTGGCTTGCCCCTAGATTGTACTGGGGGACAGGCTGCGGTAGGCAACTCCCTATGGTGCGGGGAGGCCAGCACCGGGAGTCCCATCAAGTCTGAGGCTGCCTCGAATGCCTCTGGTGTCCGGACTCGACCGCCATCTCTGCAGTGCGGGAGTCGACAGAGCAGCCGAGGGCTGTAGCCCAGCCCATCCGCTTGCACCCGCGGATGGCGTCGGCCTTGGGTCCTGGTGGGGTGACCGTTCCCTCACTGGCTCTCTCTTAGCGGGCACCGGCAACGGTGAGCAGTGCTGCACTGAGGCTGACTTCCTATGACCCGACTCCGTCTGGTGCCGGGTTTTAGACAACTTGGGCTGGGCCCTAAGTCCTGATGCCCGTGCCCAGGCGCTCCACACCAAGGAAGACGTGCTGGGCACCGCCTCGGCCAGTTCCAGGTCCGAGGGTGGCCGCAGGGCAGCCTCCATCAGGAGGACTCTAAGTCTTTGAGCTCTGTCTTTGAGAGTTCTTGGGCGGAAGCCTCTGCAGATAGAGCACTGGTCCTTTTGGTGGCTCTCTCTGAGGCACCTCAAACAAGCAGAGTGCGTGTCACTCTTGGGCATGAATTTCCCACAGTCCTTGCAGAGTTTAAACCCGGGGGACCCGGGCATGCCCCAGTGGGCGACGAAAACTTGGCAGGGGGGACCCCCCAACTACCAAGAACTATATACAATGACTTAAGTAAACTAACTATAACGTAACTATATACACGGACTATACACAAGGATAGGACACTGCTAACTTGCTATGTGCAAAAGAAGTTCCAGCTAGCCGTTACTGGCGGTAGGAAGGAACTGAGGAGGTGGAGGGTTGGCTGGCCCCTTTATAGGGCACCGTAGTGGCGCCACTCCAGGGGGCGCCAGGGCCGACCCTACAGACGCTGCTAGGGGAAAATCTTCCGGCTGGCGTGCACGTGGCACGCGCACACCTACTTTGAATTGAGATGAACAACCACTCGAAGAAGAACCTAATAGTATCAGCTATGGTAGCTGACTTTTTAGAAACAAGACATGTACAATTCCCTGGGCCACTTCCCCACAGCAGCCCCCACTTCCTCAAGATCCACTTCACCCTTACCACAGGGCCTCCTTTATGCCTGATGTGGTTTGTACTGCTCAGTCCCTCCAACAGCATGACTTCCTCCTACAGCTCCTGACACGCACCCCACCTGATTAATTGGGAGGCTTTTAACTAGCTTCAGCCAGCCCCTGATTGACTTCAGGTGTCCCAATCAACCTAGGTGTCCTCCCTGCCTTCTGGAAAGACCTTCATTGGCCCCAGATGTCTTAATTGACTTGGAGCAGCTGCCATTTGCTTATCCTGGTAACAGGGATTTGTTTCACCTGTGGCTAATATATCTGTCTCCCATTACTTTACTATAGCCATCTGGCCTTGCCCCATCATACTACTTAACATTAGGACCAATAGCCACATTTTAACATTGTGTGAGTTTTCCAGTAACCAGCCAGATCTTGCTCAGAGCTCAGCAGAGTGCCAGCATTCTTCAGTTCTTAATTTTAACCCACCTGCTTGTCTCATTTCTAGAAGGGGAATGTAATTTGAAATTAATGTGCCTGCAAATGAAGCATGATTCAACTTAGGAGCAAGTCTACTTTTGCCTCCACACCACAGATTGTGCTTGGGAAGGATTCGTACACACACACACACTCACTCCTCCAGAGAAACAATAGGGGCTTCAAATGCAAGATGTGTTCAAAGGGTGGAATAAATAATTATGTAGGTGCTTAATTAATATATAGTGTTCAGTTTCTCACACGAACCTTCCATGTTTTTACAAACACAAAGTCAAGTTCATGTAAAACAAACACACCGTTTTATGTCCTTGGCGCCATGGTGGTACTTACTTGGCCATCAGGTGGCAAGTGTTGTTACACAAATCAATCCCAATTCCTGCAAGAGAAAACATGAACACAGCTTCACTTTCCAGTCTACTAACAGCTCCACCATTTCAGCTGTCTAGGATAAAAAACTTAAAACGGACTCAGTGTTTGGTCGGATGTATTGACTGGACACCAAAAGTCAGGTTACTGTGGGGTGGGGAGAGGTGCTGAGGCATTAATGCATGCCAGCCCCCTGCTCCGCTTCAGCTGCCTCCTACCTGCAGGCAGGCTCCTTGTTAGGCTGCAGCAGCTCCCATCCCAGCCCCAGAGCAGAGGGAGCCCAGCTGGGGAGTAGGGATGGAGGTGGAGACAATCCAGCAAGCAACAGGAGGAAGGGAGATAAGAGCAAGTGATGAGGGCATGGCTTTAGGGGAAGAGGTGAAACAGGGGCGGGGCCTTGGGTAAAGAGGTGGAGCAGCAGGGTGTCAGGTGTCCCATTTCCAACAATTAGAAAGGGGCCAACCCTATCATCATATGGTGCCAAGGGGAGAGGGTGGAAAAATCAATCTAAACTATCAATCAGGGCCACTGAAATATTTAGCTGTATCACAAACTAACAAAAGCCAGCCATGCTCAGCAGTCATCCTGCCTCTGTGAAAAGAATCTTACACTGCATGTGCCTCCCTCAGTCACTTACTTCTTTCACAGGTGATGCCCTCCCAACCTTGGAAACATTTGCAGCTCCCATCTCCGTGCAAGCCATCATTACAGATTCCATTTCTGCAAGTACACACTGTGGAGAAATACCATGCCATTGTCAAACCAGCTAGCTCTAAGGAGCAAAGAGAAGTCTGGTACTTTGTAAATCAATACATTGCTACATGTGAGAGATGAAGTTTTAGTTTCTTTAAGAAAAATATTAAGGGAACGTTAGTGCTTATGTGAAAAGTGCCAGATTAAAAGGTCTGGGAATGGAAGTTCTCTAGTACTGTATCCACAACAGAGATACAGTTCAGGCAGTGGCAATGCAAGTGTCCCACAAACTGCCCTACAAAACATGGAGGAACTTATTCTTCCCTGTGTGAGTTCAATGGCAGTTCCAAGTTTTAAAAGCAAGTATGAATTCACCTGATTTACAGCCCGCTCCATATCTGCCCACTTCACACATCTCACAGGCTGTGCCATGGAAGCCTTCATGACAGCGACACTCCCCGCTGCCAGTAATGCCATCCTGGCACACTCCGTTCCCAGAACACGAGCTGCCTGGCTTCCCTGGGCACATCTCACACATATGTCCATAGTAACCTGGACAGCAGATAGAGACCTTTGAGAAAGGACACAATAGGCTGGAGTAAGGCATCTCAAAGGATAGAAAATGTTACATTATCAAAATTATCTCTCTTTGGCCCATGTACAGTAGTTACGTAGCTACTATATTCATTTTATCATTTGATAATTGCTGATTATGATGACATACTAACAGCAAATATACTGTTAGACTTGTCTCATATGTCCACGTTTATTGACAGAAGCTGCTAAGTTTATTAAAGACTGTGGTGAGTTGAAAATAGCATATCTGTTAACCCTGCTTTGACACACAAATAAATCAGTTTAGTTTTTATGCTCTAAAATTCCATTTCAACACCTTTCACCTGGGTCTACAAGAAGCACTACAGGCAAGAAAATCAAGAGAGATACTCTCTAGTTACTATTTAGCAATGTGATATTAAAGGAATTATATAAATAAAAATAAAATATACTCTCTATATAAGAATGTGAGTATATTACCTATAATACAAACATACAGTAAGCACACAAAATAACTAGATTTCATTCATTAAAAAGAGGGGGTTAGAACTGTGGAATTTAAAAACCAGATTACAGAAAAGATGGGTGCTACTGAACAGTTTGTACTAGTTTCAGAACTTGGTTATAATGGCATAAATCTGAAGAAATTATTTCAATTAATGTAACTGAGATCAGAATTTGGCACTTTATGAGGCTGACAAATTAAAACAAGGGAGAACAAATTTAAGACCAGCAAACATACAGTGCCGCTGGAGGTTAGAAAAAATGTTTTTAGAGAGAATTAGTAATAACAGAGTAGAATGCAAGTCAATAATGGAAGAAGTAACCAGGAATTTATCCAAAAGCAAAACTATACTGTCACTCAGAAGAAAATAATCTGTGTTGGACATAAATTGAAAGGTGCATAGACTCTATTGGAGTATGGACACTTTCCAGTTGAAAATACTGTTATGTTAGATGTGTTAATGGTTGCCATCAAGCAGGTCTTTGGATCTATAGACAATCACAGATCTGGTTAAAGGTGATGAGTGTGCTAAACTAAAAAGGAAGGAGCAACTAAATACCCCTTGCTAAAAAGTGATAGATGGAAACAATAAGAGGCTACTGCCCAAGGCCCTGGGCATGATGGCTAACCCTGAGCAGGACCAACCCATGTATCTTGAGAGTCTTTCCCTGGTTGCAAATGCAAGGGCTAGAGGACTATTTGGGGAATTGTGTGTTTTAGGGCTAGTCTACATTGGCAGCGCTTTAACGTGGCTTGTGTAGTCATGGCAGAGTGCTGGGAGAGAGGTCTCCCAGCGCTCTAAAAAAACCATCTTCACGAGGGGCGTAACTACTAGTGCTGGTGCGCTGTCTACACTTGTGCTTTACAGCTCTGAAACTTGCTGTACTCAGGGGTATGTTTTTTTCACATCCCTGAGCGAGAAATTGCAGTGCTGTAAAGTACCAGTGTAGACAAGCCCTTAGAAACAGAAAAAGCCAGCAGAAAAGGAGAGAAGTAGTTGTGAGCCTGGCCTAGAGAGGGAGCAGAGAGAGAGCCTCTTAGGCACGGAACTCACTGGAGAGGCAGACTTGGAAAGAGAGAACAAGGAAACTGCCTGCTGTTTGTTTCTGCTATGTTCAGGGAAACAGGGCTTTGTGAACATTCTTTACACACAAACAGGACTGCACCAAAGAATATACCTAACTCATACAATCAATTTCACCTAACACAAAAAACCTGGCAAGGCCCCGTATATTGGCTATACATTTGCACCAACTGGGCTACAACATTACTCGGTCACCATAAATTACTACCCTGGAGGTTATGCCACATAGGGCAGCATTGACTTCCATCTAAGACAGTATAGGAAGCCAGCTGGTGAAGGCTGCAGCAGGAAAATGGTGTATCAGCATATTGGATACAGCATATTGATATAGCATGATTGGAAAAAGGTAAATATAGTGCCCATCTTTAAGAAAGGAAGAAGGAGAATCCAGGGAGCAGACTGGTCAGCCTCGCCTCAGTCCCTGGAAAAATCATGGAGCAGGTCCTCAAGGAATCCATTTTAAAGCACTTAGAGGAGAGGAAAGTGATCAGGAACAGTCAACATGGATTCTCAGCAAGGCAAGTCATGCCTGACCAACCTCATTGCCTTCTATGATGAGATAACTGGCTCTGTGGTTATGGGGAAAGCAGTGGATGTTATATATCTTGACTTTAGCAAAGCTTTTGATATGGTCTCCCACAGTATTCTTGCCAGCAAGTTAAAAAACTATGGGTTGGATGAATGAACTATAAGATGGATGGAAACTGGCCAGATTGTCGGGCTCAACAGGTTGTGATCAACAGCTCAGTGTCTAGTTGGCAGCCGGTATCAAGCAGAGTGCCCCAGGGGTTGGTCCCGGGGCCAGTTTTGTTCAATATCTTTATTAATGATCTGGATGATGGGATGGATTGCACCTCAGCAAGTTCACAGACGACAGGTAGATATGCTGGAGGGTAGGGTTAGGGTCTAGAGTGACCAAGACAAATTGGAGGATTGGGCCAAAAGAAATCTGATGAGGTTCAACAAGGACAAGTGCAGAGTCCTGCCCTTAGGATAGAAGAATCCCATGCATCACTACAGGCTGGGGACCGACTGGCTAATCAGTAGTTCTGCAGAAAAGGACCTGGGATTACAGTGGATGAGAAGCTGGATATGAGTCAGCCCTTGTTGCCAAGAAGGCTAACGGCATATCGGGCTGCATTAGTAGGATCATTGCCAGCAGATCGAGGGAAGTGATTATTCCCTTCTATTCGGCACCAGTGAGCCACATCTGGAGTAGTGTGTCCAGTTTTGGGCCCCCACTACAGAAAGGATGTGGACAAATTGGAGAGAGTCCAGCTGAGGGCAACGAAAATGATCAGGGGGCTGGAGCACATGACTTATGAGGAGAGGCTGAGGGAACTGGGCTTGTTTAGTCTGCAGAAGAGAAGAATGAGGGGGGGATTTGATAGCAGCCTTCAACTACTTGAAGGGGAGTTCCAAAGAGGATGGAACTGACTGTTCTCAGTGGTGGCAGATGATAGAACAAGAGCAATGGTCTCAGGTTGCAGTGGGAGATCTAGGTTGGATATTAGGAAAACTATTCACTGGAGGGGGAAGCACTGGAAATGGGTTAACCTAGAGGGCATCTCCATCCTTAGAGGTTTTTAAGGCCCGGCTTGACAAAGCCCTGGCTGGGATGATTTAGTTGGTGTTGGTCCTGCTTTGAGCAGGGGGTTGGACTAGATGACCTCCTGAAGTCCCTTCCAACCCTGATATTCTATGATTCTATCCCCTGGCTGCCGTGGACAAGCCCCTCCTGGACCAGCCCCTCCTGGCTGTGCTAGGTCCCAGTAGCCTACTGCCATGGGGAAAGGAGGTTGCAAACACCTTGCACTGCCCACAATCCCTCCATTCCCAGATGGGTCAGAGCCCTATACAAAAGCCTGCACTAGATGGTGGTGTGAATTTGGACACATGCACATACATCCAGCGAAGAGACATGCACAGATCAGCAATTACTGACATTTTTCTAACTAATATGTTTGTCACTGAAATCTGTCTCCTCACCTCCCCCACTCAAAAACAGAATATTTTTGAAAAATCATTTAAATTACTTTGACATTTTTCTGTTTACAAATTTTCAATTTTCAACAAATAAAAAAAAAAGCACCTACTGGTTGTTCCAGGGATTTTTTTTTGTTTTGTTTTCATTTTTTGTATTGTCAGTTTCAATTGGTCAGCTTAGTCACACAATTAAGTTTGCAAAAAATTACGCAGTAGAGAACAAACTGTTGTTATGGGCTGGGTGAAATCTTGTTATGGGTTGAGTTAAAACCTCATTGAGACTGGTAGGTGGGAACTCCTCCTTCAGTTTACATAACTGTAAACCTAAGTCCCACCTAAGACAAAAGGTGTGTGTGAACCCACATAGGAGCTTACCTGAGTATTGCTCTGGGAATGTGTGTTAGGAAGGAAAGAGAGACAAGAACAGACAGAGGAAGAGAGCCCGAGCCTGGTGGCTGACCCTGAAAGAACCTGGGAAGAGGTTTTTGGGTCAGGGTGCAGACGAAGAGAGTTCTTTTGGTGCTGTGAGCAAGAGAAGCTGTTTCCTGCTATTTGATTCCATTTGCATTCAGACACACAGGCCTTTTATATAAACAAAACTGCACCAAAGAAAATACCAGACTCTTTCAACTTCTACTCCCAACTGGAACATCCACAGGGCTCCAATCTTTGACTAGTCTCTCAGGTCCAAAGGGGTAATATTAATACATGAACATTTGGAAAACTGTTACAAAAATACCCAATGGAACAAAAACTCTGCCAAATGTACCAAAATCTCTGCAAGTATGTTTATTTCAGGACCCGCCCACAGACCGCTATTTGTATGAAAATGCCATACGATTTGTCTTTCACAATCATCTGAAAATTATTGTCAATGTACATTAAAATCTGAACTTACTAAAGAAACTTTAACACAGGTGAAATAACAACCAACTACTTTTGAAACTTCAAGTTTATATAAACAGTGTGGCATCTTCCCTTCTCCTGGAGTTTCCTGCAGATAAAATTAAAAAAATATTATAACCCAGCAGCCCATCAAACTAGGCATATATCAGAGCCAGCCCATTCACTGATGAAACAGAAAAACAACACTATTTATCCTGTCTGTAAGAACGGCAACAAGAACTCAACAATGCCAGAGCTGAGAGCAAACCAGCATACCAGGCCCTGATGTGTAGGAACTCCAGATGACTAAAATCCTCAGTTTTATTCTCCATAAAACCAATATGTCTGCTTGTAAAAGAGAAAGCCCCTGGCATGCTTTTTGACATGTAATGAATTAGATAAACCAACAGCATCAGACGTCATCACTGTGTAATGCAGTACTGCCGCCAGCAGGAAGAACTTGATTATTTTTCAAACATTTGTCATCCTTTGAAAAACAAAGTGGCAAGTCAAGAGGCAAGTGAACCCACCTGTGTGATCCTCACTAACAGTTTAGTCTGGAAAAACTGGTTTTCCCTAGCAACAGTGTTGGAAAAACAAGAGATCTGAGGCTAAATCCTACTCACTGATACTTGTGTGAGATTGCCATTGAAGTCAATGGAAGGTTCCACTGGGTTGAACAGACCAGAATTTGGGCCCAGGTAATACTTTGTCCTGTGCTGCTGTTCAGAGGGTCAGCACAAGGAATATTCACCACTTAAGCTCTCAAAATAAGATTGAAATGAGACTTACTACTGCCTAAGCACTGTGCTAGCCCCTCTGCACAACTGTATATTCCATCCCCACATGCCATGAATACAGGGCTGGTTATACTGAAACACATTCTCTTACCATAACCCTCTCCCGGCACACACTGTGTATGAAAGCTCAGAACACCAGAATCTGTCCCCCTCCCCAAAGACATCAGGCAAGGTCTCAATGTGTACCCTACAAGTGGAGGACACAGTTTAAATAGTTGCACTGGGATTGCTTCAGACTAAGTCACTGGGAAGGGAGGACATTGGAGGGTGGATGTGTGGATATAAAAGTGGAGAAATTGTTCTGCTCAGAGACATTAAGATAAATGTATTCTTTTCGGTGTATCAGCCCTCTCCTCCATCCCCAAACTCTGCCTCCCTCTCCCCCTTTCTCTCCCATATCCCTCCATCCAACCAATGTAGGCAATAATCTCACACTCTCCACCAGCCTCTACTTGGCCACTGGCCTTTCCCCCTTCACAGAGATGCTCTGGGCTCTTCTCTGACTCCACAGCCACTACGTATTCAGGGTTTAATCATTGCAGCATCTGATCTGACCTACGGATGTGGCTAATCCCCCCGTCTGCTCATATGAGGGGTCGGGAATTTCCCAGAACTCCCTCTTCTACCGGCACAGGGCCTCTCAGCAACCAGCCTAAATAAAGTAACTGGCAGAGACCCAAGGATCAACGAATTTCCTGAAAGGCAGATGGGAACACAGTGATGGATTAAGACCATGTTCAATGGGTTCCCCACTCTAGATTGCATGTTCTAAAGAGATCCTTCAATTCAAGCACAGTGTGGATAATGGCTCCATGAGACGATTCAGGGTGCCATATTCTCCAGCTGGAACAGCCCACATTTGCCCTCAATCCATCAGTTGTTACAAATGAACAACAAGGACAGGAAACACCTCTCTTTTTTCTTTAATAAATACGAGGGAAGAATAAGCAAATAGTGGGTTGACCTCTTGCTTGCCATCACCTATCTCCACAACTCTCACTGCTGAAAACAAAACTGCTTTCCCCAAACCACATGCAAGGGTGTGAAACAAATCAGAGACTTACCGCCAGGACCGATCCGGAAGGACACTTGATCCCCCTGTCACATTTAGCACATCTTGACTAGAGGACAAGAAACAGGAGAAGTCACACACAGTCCCTTTTAAAATGTCCCACTCAAATACTAGTTTTAAAGTGTTCCACAAATCATCATATAGAGAGAGGACAATGGATCAAGATGTTAAATTCACTGGCTCAAAACAATGAACTGAGTAAATAATGATTCAGGTAGCGAAATCCTGGCTATTATGGGTTTGGTTCATGCAATGCCTTATTTTTAACATGGAACTGTGAACACAAAAACACTGCTGCCAGAATGTAACATGAAACAAATCCTCCTCCTTAGCACGGCCATGGATATGCAATGTAATTTCTCAGCTATAGCAATGTACGGAGCTACATCTCTGGCAGTTTATTGAACTACACATAAAAGCACAGGGCTCAATCCTAAGAGATGCTGAGCCCCCACAACTCCCAGTGCCTCAGAGTTGCAGGTGGCTCAATGGTGTCAGTGTCAGGTCCATAGGGAGTATCTGCTCTGTACAGAGGTATAGTTGAGATTAGCTGGTTCAGGCCATCATGATGTGACCGACTTAAGAAAACTTTAAATCAGAGCTCTCTGATGCTGTGATTATCTTTATGTAAAGCTAATTACCTTCAGAATCACTGTGGTATTGGCAGTGCAATGATTTTTCTGAATCTGTAGAACCCCAGAAACCCCAATCAACATCCCATTCTTTGTTTCGAAAAATTTACCGTCTAAGTGGACATTGTTTACAAATGTCTGCAAAGAGAAGAAAAGAGTCTGGTTAACAATCAAAGCTAGGATGCCACCATGATAACAACAGAGCCACCATATAACTAACAAGGGCCTTTCATCCTATAGCTTCCAGCTGCTTTCAAACTGTATATTTTGCTCATCTACCACTGGGATGGTTGCCTCAGCTATTCTACACACACAAACTTCTCTAGTAAAAATTACAGTGGATTTTTTTTTTTTAAGGTAGGCAGAATATAATTACCCAAGATACAAATCAAACAGAACACGGGCATCAACTGCACTAACTCTTATAAAGAGTGACATGAGTGCTTCGGTGACAAATGCTGAGGAATCTTTTTTTTTTTTTTTAAACCATCTCATCCAAAAGATGATGCCACCAATAGCACCCCAAAGTGTGTTCTGGGGGCTCTCAGCATCACACAGCATGGAGCTGGCTACCATGGCCTCAGTCAGAAGGAATGAGCTTTATAGGTGAAAGGACAATTCATTCTTCATGGCCCACTCTGCCCCTGGCCTCCCTGCTGAGACGGGCAATAAGAGGGTGTGGCTGGGGCACAATTGCTATGATGATTTTTTTTTAATGATCAGAATGCCTGTACTGTACTGAAAGCCAGTCCACTGGACACAGAATAGACCCAGCAACTCACTTCACACAGGCTTCTCAACTGATTTAGATGGGAGCAACTTTTGGTCATTACCATTCTGAACTACATTTGAAACAGTGACCTAGAAATGGAAGCCTATAGCCCAAGTTTTAATTAAGAACAAAAGAACGGCCATACTGGGTCAGACCAATGGTCCATCTAGCCCAGTTTCCTATCTTCTGACAGTGGCCAATGCCAGGTGCTTCAGAGTGAATAAACAGAACAGGCAATCATCAAGTGATCCATCCCCTGTCGCCCAATCCCAGCTTCTGGCAAACAGAAGCTAGGGACACTTCAGAGCATCGTTTTGCATCCCTGATCATCCTGGCTAATAAGCCATTGTGTGAAGAAATAATTCCTTTTGTTTGTTTTAAACCTGCTGCTTATTAATTTCATTGGGTGACCCCTAGTTCTTGTGTTATGAGTAAATAAAACTTCCTTATTTACTTTCTCCACACCAGTCATGACTTTATAGACCTCTATCATATCTCCCCTCAGTCATCTCTTTTCCAAAGCGAAAAGTCCCAGTCTTATTAACCCCTCCTCATATGGAAGCTGTTTCATACCCCTAATCATTTTTGTTGCCTTTTTTGTACCTTTTCCAATTCCAATATATCTTTTTTTAAGATAGGGTAACCCCATCTGCACGCAGTATTCAAGATGTGGATGTACCATGGATTTATATAGTGTCATTATGATATTTTGGGTCTTATTCTCTACCCCTTTCCTAATGAATCCCAACATTATATTAGCTTTTTTGACTGCCACTGCACATTGAGTGGATGTTTTCAGAAAACTATCCACAATGACTCCAAGATCTCTTTCTTGAGTGGTAACAGCTAATTTAGACCCCATCATTTTATATGTATAGTTGGGATTATGTTTTCCATTGTACATTACTTTGCATTTATCAACATGGAATTTCATCTGCCATTTTGTTGCCCAGTCACCTAGTTTTGTGAGATTCCTTTGTTACTCTTAACAATCTGCCTGGAACTTAATCATCTTGAGTAGTTTCGTGTCATCTGCAGATTTTGCCACTTCATTGCTTACCCCTTTTTTCCAGATAATTTATGAGCATGTTGAACAATACGGGTCCCAGTACAGACCTCTAGGGAACCCCGCTAGTTACCTCTCTCCATTCTGAAAACTGATAATTTATTCCTACCCTTTGTTTCCTATCTTTTAATCAGTTGTCGATCCCTGAGAATGCCTTCCCTCTGACCTCATGACAGCTTACTTTGCTAAAGAGCCTTTGGTGAGGGACCCTGTCAAAGACTTTCTGAAAATCTCAAGTACACTATATCCATTGGATCTTCCTTGTCCACGTGCTTCTTGACCCTCTCAAAGAATTCTAGTAGATTGGTGAGGCATGATTTCCCTTTATAAAAACCATATTGACTCTTCCACAACAAATTGTGCAATGGCATCCTAGAACAGCAGGTAAAACCCTCCCATCCTTACCTGGTTGTTGTTTTTATAAAACATTAGCCAGTAGGAGACTCCTAACATTGTGCTTTTATGGACTCCATTTTTCAAGTCTGTAGAGGAGAGCTTCTCTCCAAGTACAACATGGTACTGCACAGTGTCATTATCCTGGAATTCAAGACCAGTAGGAAGCAAAACATTTAGCCTATTATTGTTTCATAAACAGCTATTAAGTAGCTGGAGGTAAGTACAGTGTAGAAAGAACTGTAAGTCCACAAGTCTTAGGTATGTTCATAATCTGAAAACCAGCTCTAGAACTCAGTCCAAGAACCCTGTAAGACTGGGTTTGTTCAAAAACCAAGAAAGATGTTAGAAAGCCTTTCCAAGGGATTGGAAAATTGCCTGAATCATTAGCACTGTCCATGAGTTTGGAAATTTTGCTGGATCTGCCTACATACAAAGCTAATTTTAAATGTAAGGAGTCCAGATATTGAAAATGGCTAACACTATGTAGCAGTGGCCATTTTAAATATGGTCTGGCAAATTCCTTATATGGTGCTCCACCTGACTCCATTGTCAAGCACAGAGAACCCCTTCCTTTCACTCTCCCTTGCAGAGACACCTTCCTGCCATGCTTCCTAATGTCAGACATCTCCACTCATCACCACTCCACCTACTCCCATGCGTCCTCTTCTTTCTGCTGTGCTTCCCTGTCATTACCCTTGCTGATCCCAGAGAGCCCTCTCTCCTGCTGCAGCTGCTAGAGTCCAAAATCAAGCTCAGCAGGTGACAGAAGTATGGAAACATGACTTCTCCTGGCCATTCTATACACAAACAATTTTAGGCAAAATTCCTCATTAGGGACTCAGATCTAAAGACTGATGCTATAATATGGCCCCCATAATTGATAACTACCACATGTAGTCAGACTGTAAACAAACAGTGATCTTACCAGTTGGGTAATGTTGGAAGAGTGGCAATATTCCCCAATTGAATTGTTTCCTGGGACAAAAATGGTATATTTTTCAGAGGACTCAATATTTCCAATCAACTGGTATTGCTAAAAGTTGCAAAACAGGGATATTAGTGAGTGAACTAGTTTTATTTAAAAGAGCACATGAGAGGTAAACAAGAAACCCAAAACGAGCAAAACAAGATAAAATATTACTATCAGTTAGGAAGGTGGAGGCATCAGGCAAGAACTCCAAAAGAAATGCTTTAAAACTGGATGAGATGAAAGGCAATTTCCAGCAGAGTCATGGAAAACAGCAGCAATCCACCCTGCTGAGGTCTTGCTTGGCTGATGCTGGCCCAGCTTCTTAGATAAATGGGCCACTCTCATACTTACAGTGTGCATCTATAAGTCTCCTGCTTGAGCACCATCTCTAGTGTGTGTGTTATCATTCTAAGGTGTAGACATAAGTGAACACACACACACACACAAAAGGGCTTACAGATCCAGTCTATCACTTTAATAAGTTGCTAAAATTTAAAGAAACATCTACCATGCCTCCCAAAGAAACTAACCACTCCAAAGAGGCTTTATAGCTAAAACAGCAGTTTTCATTGGTTGTGTGTCTTGTTCTATTTCTGTGAGGTCTGATCCCCTGTGGGAGTTATTCATTCCTTTGGGCAGCTGGCTAGCCAGCTTTATAAATCTGACCTAGTCCCAAAACATAGCCTGGGAGCACCACAAAAATCACCATGATTTTCCTAGGCAGTCCATGCAGGCTTAGTTCTAATCTTAGGTTGGTTCAGCGGCTTCATACTATCAAAAAAGCTTCCTACACTTAATATTCAATAGAATCCAAACAATTGCTTACCAGTAACAACTCCTTGAACAGAGTAAATGCAGGGACCATATCGAGCTGTTGCTGCAGACTGGGGCGACTTGGTGGGATATCTCCTAAAGGTGGTAACAAAACCTGAGCGCAAGAAAGACAAAGATGAGCTTGATCACAGGTCAGAGACTGCTTGGGAAAAGCACATGGCAATCCTGCCCCACAATAAAAATAATTATGCTTGGCTGCAGTTACTGTGGTCCTGCTCCCAGAAGGGACAGGCCTTGACTCTTTCCTTGAAGAGTCAAGTATTGGACTTTTCTACACAGTTTGAGGGCAGTGCTTTAAATATTAAATGCTGCTGCACAAGCAGCATCTGGAATGAGCTCAGAATATCCAGCTCTACATTTGTCTATATGCTTCTCTTGGATCCTATTTGAATCCCCCCATAGCTCCACAAACAATGGAAAACAAATATGTTACAGTAATATAACCTAGTATATCCAGACATTGTTCTTACTGATTTACCTTATTTAGGATATAAATAGTGCCGTTAATAGCAGGAATGTCAGCTACTACAATGACTGCATTCTGAATCATTATAGCCTGAAAAATAACAAGAGGGAAACATGAGAACATTGTAGGTCACTGAGTGTGGTGAAACAAAATAATCTGTGTCCAAGGCTCCCTGCAGCACCTTAGACTTTGTGATATGTCAGGAATTTAATGACATTGTCCTCACCAATGGGTACCCCAGCACGGTATATCCCTAAATGTGTTGTTTAATTTGCTACCAATATACATACATCAATTAAAAAGCCCTTACGCCGCTACTGTTGGTTATCTCCCATCTGGTCCGTGGATTGAGAGTGGGTAACTCCTCACCCTTGTGCTCTTTAAGCTGCTCACTAGTGAAGGACCCTTGGAGAAAATGGGACCTGTAGGTGACAGGCACATGTAAAGAAGAATTGAGAGCACGTTTTATAACACAGACCTCTGAAGTAGACTGTGTATCTTGGCTGCCGTCTGATCCCGTTGCTTGCTCTTCACAATCCTGGGCCTGGCCTCCTCTCAATATCCATGTCATTATGTGCATTAATTCCTTGGTATGGTGATGACAACTGACAACATGCAGCCCTCTATCACTCAAGCTAATCTGAAAGTATAGCAGGTCACTCAGCTGCAAGAGGTTATGAGCCTCAGGTGTTTCCAGGATTCGATATTTCTGCAACAGGATGTAGGTGCTATCTAAAGTGCATCTCTGCAAGGAGTTTAATCCAGATATTGAACCAGTGCTCATGTTAACTTATGTACTCTAGCTCCTCCTCTCCTGGTCCCTAAGCTCTCCACAACACAAAGTCCTTCAGTGAGACATTTCAACTAGGAATGGCTGAAATGGATTGAATACAATAAAAGCTAATGCAAACGTGCACCAAACCCAAACCGCTGGCACTGAACTACATGGATACACCATGCAGCCCTGCAACTGCTATACAACCAATGAGCTATATTTGCAGCCATCAAGCAGCTGCTCTACACCTGGCTTTCATAAGCTTGTGTGGGCCTTCCCTAACCCTAGTTTAACTTGCCCATGCAAGGCCAGTTTACTCTAGCTTTGTAGGCCCCAGAAATTGGCTCACTGGGCAAAATGCTCCTTCCTTCTACCTCGTGCATAGGTGTAACCACACACAAAAGCTGACTGGGACCAGATATGAGGATGCATGAGCCCTGCAGCCACACTGAAGGGAGCATGGATAGGATGATGAACACTGGATGGACACAGCCCAGTGGTTGCTGCATGGTAAGGAAGGGACAGAGGAGTCCAGGACACAGGGCAGATGTTGTTCTGTTTTTCACCTAAGCTAGACAGCCTGGTACTCTGGCTGAGGACAGAGTCAGGACTCCTTTGCTCCAGTTCTGCTAGGATTGGTGTGAAGGGGATGGGGAGATTGAGCCCTGCTCAGTGGAAAGCAGAGGACATGGTGGTCACTTCACACTTCCAGGCAATTGGCTGCAATAGTGAATCCCAGCAGCCAGTATTATAGGGGGGCACTAATGCACATTTCTTACCTGCACTTTTGAAAAGGAAGATGCCAGATTTCTCCCCTTCTCCATCATTGGGTTTGAGCTACCTTTGATCCCACCCAATTCTAGCTGCAGCAACTTCTGTGTACCATCATCCCCAGCACCGACTCAGCCAAGCTGCCTCTCCTCAGAAGTTCAGTACTTTATCTCCTCTCTGCTTTAAAAACTCCTCCCATCTTCTGCCTGCTCCTCAATACCAGTCACAATGATGACCTTAGCTCTTTCATCCTGCTCACTAGCCCAACCAGTTCCATATCTCCCAGCCAGTATTCACACACCCTCCCCTTTTTGATCCCACTAATCTTCCCTGGGCTTCACTCCAGATTTCTGTGGGTCACCACATGCCTTCCCTCCCCAGAATAAGTGGGTAAGTAAGAGCTGCAGACTTCATGCTCCTCTCACATCTTTTGCGTGGCCAGATGTTCTGTGCAGAAAGAGCAGCATGCAGAGAGAATTCCCTGTTCCTTCTCCCACTGTGGGGCTTATTCTGCATCATGGCTGGGAGAAACATCCTGCCTTTAATATGCAATTAATAAACCTTCATTGTATCTTCTAACCTCTGTTATGTTTGAATCATCCAATAAACACTTCATCAGCTGGATGTTTCACCTCTGCTATGTTTTTACCCTGTGATGGTTTTCTTTCTGCTAACATGGAGCGGATACAGAGAGAACATCAGTCTCCAGACCTCAGTTAGGGCTGTTTTGAATGAAAGAGCATGGTAACTGTCCAACAATACCTGACTAAAAATGGCAGCGTGTAGGGCTTCAGCCAGAAATCTTTTTCAGCCTGGCTCAGGTTTTTGATGGCGGCTTCTGTGGGCACCAAAACAGTGACATTGACTCCTGCTGGGATGCTGAAGAGAGACTTCTGTCGTACAGAGCAAGGAGATGCACAAATAAAACAAGTCAGTGCTACACCTACAGCACAGTACAAGCCTTTATAGCTATGATCCTACTCCCACTGCATGTAAGATTACTGTGTGGGACTAAAGCTTAAATTCAGTTGTACCCAGAGCTGTGGTGGTGGTTGGGAAATTAGTTCTGGTGGGAGTCAGCAAATGCTATGGAAAATTTTTCCACAGCAGTCCAACCTTGATTTGCTGGATGCTGAACATAGGAAATCTGCAACTTCAAAGAACAAACCCCCAGAACAGGCTCTGCTGAAGGAGAAAGTTCTAAAGATTTTTTATATTGCCAGTGCCAAAGGTCACTTTATTCAAAAAAGGTTCTAAGAACCTTGCAAATAGGAGCACAGTCACTTGAGTCAGTAAATTCCTTCGAACACCCAAGGCCAGATTTGGACTAAGGACCAAATATGATCTGGCAAATGCAGGTGTAACTGATGGAATGGGTGTTGTGTCTGCTTGTAAATTTGGCCCCGTGTATTGGAGAACATTTTCAGTGGCCAACTCCATTCCGCGAAGTGCTTACCACCCTGTTCCAGTGGGAACAGGAAGATAGTAGCAAGAAAGGGAAAGAAAGAGCTACCTGAATTTTTAACTTTACTCTTACTTTCAAAGGGTCGCTATATGTATATTACTCCCACTGTTTTTTTATCTGTTTCTCTTTCACTCAAAGCAGTCAGCTACTTTACAACAGCCATGAGTAGCTGCAATATATATGGTATGAAGGTCAAGTATGTGATGGTCTCTGTTTCTTCCAGAGAGAGAAGCATGGTCCTCAAAACACGCTATACGAGCCAATGAGTCCACGGTTACAGTCTCTAGAGGAAGTGTCTCAGGGCACACAGTTGGCCATGTGACTCACCACTCAAATGTACGTAATAAAATCTAGCTGAGAACTTGAGAGAGTACGTGCCTGGTCTTCACTGACCTTTCAGATGGTGCTATTAAAAATATAGCTAAATGCAATCAATCACACATTTAGAACAATCTATAAAACTGTCAACTAATTTGAAATTCTAAAATGCACAGTAATTTTAAAAAACCCACCGTTTCCAGGGCTAAAGGTGGGGATTTTTTGTTTAATGTACCAAGCATTAGCAAAGTTCAGCTTGATTTGCCCTTTTTTTTTTTTTTTTTTAATAACACATGCAAAGAAAAATTGCCTCTTAACAGCAGATTTAAAAACAGCATCTTTGATCTTTGCTTTGGTTTTTTGTTTTACACAATTTACATTTTACAAAAACACTTATAATTGCTTCAGGCAGCATTTTTTACCTTAATCCACTCATAGAAGCCTGCAAAGTGGGAATTCCTGGCCAGCTCCTTCCAAAAGAGAAAGCAACACCAAGATTAGTACAAGTACAGAGCTTGTAGGAGGGATGAAGCAGGGGGAGGGAAGGGTGGTCCTGTGATCCTTGTTATTTCAAAAAAGCGGCAGAGTCCTGTAGCACCTTATAGACTAACAGACGTATTAGAGCACGAGCTTTCGTGGGTGAATATCCGACAAAGTGGGTATTGTCTCACGAAAGCTCGTGCTCCAATATATGTCTGTTAGTCTATAAGGTGCCACAGGACTCTTTGCCGCTTTTACAGATCCAGACTAACATGGCTACTCCTCTGATACTTGTTATTTCAAGTCTGCTTCAAACACAGCAAACTCGGCTGAGTGAAGTGTTTACCTCCTGTCTACACAGAACTTTCAGAAGCCATGTGTCACTCACAAAGGTGTGTTTCAAAGTCAGAGAACTGGATCTAAACCCTTGATTTTTTTTAAAACTTGCAATACTTTGCCAATTGTATCTAATTTCAAGCTTAAGGTGATTAATTCGTTGACAACCTTTGACTTTTCTAACTACTCAGATGGGGCACAGAGTTCAGAACCAGACCCGAATAAGAACTTCCCCAACGTTCAAGTCAGATTTCAGGCTCCTCTCTAATGAATGAAGAATGCATATGAGCTCTGCAACATCATACACCTAGGACACAAGTCAGAAATTGTTGTTGGTAGCTTACATTATAACTTGGGCCTACATACTAATGTTCTATCCAGGAAGAGAGGGAAATACCTCAGATTGCCAGGAAGACTATGGTAAGAAGAGTCAGATCAGATACTCTAGAGGTGGAAAGTGTGGGCAGAGACCCTGTGAAACCATGAATTCTCAGCTCTCCCTTGCAGGAGAGAGGGAAAGTATGTTCTCTGTGTAGATTTGTCCCCTTTTCAGTTGCTGCCTGACTTGTCACTTTGTATGTAAGTGTATGGGGAACCTGGCCTAACCAGCATCAACCAACATGGGTTCCTGGGAACCCGTAACCATTTTGATGGAAAAGCAGAGGGTGGTGTGCTAGTTGGTATCCTACAGCAATACCCTTCAGTAAATCAAGAGAACTGTCACTACATCTTGAACAACAACAATACAATGGAGTTCAAACTATTCCCCTCTTCCCTTTCCTCTAATTCATGGGACACAACACAAAGAGACGTATCGATTTTTTTCAAGGTGATGCAGAAGTTTCAAACTGGACAGTTCAACATATCAGTCAGGATGGAAAATTGGCAGAGGACTGATAGCGTTTCTGAGGCATACGCTGACATAGGTTTTAATTATTTTGTTTTTGAATGAAGTACTTTATTCATTCTTCAAGAAGCAGCAACTGTTAGTAAAAGTATGTATATTTAACCTCTGATATTCCAGTCCAGAATCAACACGTATCATTGGTACGTACATAAATTGCCTAGGGGGGTTGTGGAATCTCCATCATTGGAGATTTTTAAGAGCAAGTTAGACAAACACCTGTCAGGAATGGTCTAGATAATACTTTGTCCTGCCAGGACTGTGGGGGACTGGACTAGATGACCTCTTGTGACGTTATGAGTATAATATAATGTCTCATTGAAAGGTGACACAGGGCCAGAAAGGGTTAATTAACTCAGACTGACATGACCTATGGCCAAACTTTAAAGACTTGTTAGGAAGATATGTAAATGAATAGAGCTTTGAAATGCAAGCCTGCATTGTTGGAGATAGAAGGGTAGCTGTTTGCTCAGGTCTTGTAATGTAAGAAAACAAGTTTTGTCTATTACTATGGCTTTGATTCAACGATCAAAAAAGGAGTAGTAACATTTAGGAAGACACTTGAATGAAACAGTATTATTGTGCACATGTCTCTTTGAAGGTTGTGGTAACCTGTATCTGAACTGTTTAATGGATAAATTACCCTATGCTAATTGCCATGATGTTTGGGAGACAGAAAGTTAAGTCTATTGTTTTCTCAGGCCAAAGGCTGAAACCCTGGACACGATCCTCCTTCATCTCAGATCTGCTTTGGGTTTCAAGATGGGGAAACCCTAAGCCACAAGAATTGAGATCCCTACTCACTGACTGGAGTCACCCTGAATATGGACATTGGACTATAACCTATGGACTATTTCTAGAAGAACTTTTGGCAACTACAAACTCACCATCTCTGCTATGTATCTGGACCTCCAGAAATTGAACTCAAGTCTGTATGTATATTGATCTTTCAACCAACTCTCTCTCTCTTCTTTTTTAATAAATTTTAGTTTAGTTAATAAGAATTGGCTATAAGTGTGTATTTTGGGTAAGTTATCATTTGACCTGGGTCTGGGGCTTGGTCCTTTGGGATCGGGAGAACCTTTCTTCTTTTACTGGGGTATCAGTTTTCATAACCAGTCATCCCCATAAGGAACGGTGCTGGTGGCAATACTGGGAAACTGGAGTGTCTAATGAAATTGCTTGTGCGACTTATGGTTAGCCAGTGGGGTAAAACTAAAGTCCTCCCTGTTTGGCTAGTTTGGTGTGCCTTAATAATAAAGGACACTCAGCTTTGAGCTGTAACTGCCCTGCTCTAAACAATTTGTCCTGTACTGATGCGCTCAGTTGTATCCTACCAAAGGCAGCATCGTTACACCTCTCAACGTCCCTTCCAGTCCTATGATTCAAACCAGCAGCTATCGTCACCTGTAGATTTTAGCATAAGCTGGTTCAGCTACTGCAAAAAAAAAAAAACAACCCCTTTTTTCTTTGAATTAAAAGAGAATAATGTTCATTTTCTCCCTACCTTTAATACGTCTCCATAACATGTAAGTCCATCTCCCATGTAACCCGGAGCACAAGCACAGGACCGGTCTCCTCCTCCAAGAGGCTCGCACACAGCCTGTGAGGACAAGAAAACGAAGGATTACTTTGTAATAAAACAGATGGAGCACTGCTCAGTGTTAGCCACTCAGGAACCCTGTGGGAACTGATCTCCAGTCTCCCAAATTGCAAGATAGGGCCTTAACTACAATGCCATCCTTCCTTTCATGGTCCCTTAGGCTGAAATAGTGTATTCTCACGGTACACCTAAGAAACCCCTCCCCCAGACACACATCTTGTAGCACAGCCTTGTAAAACATGGGAGTGTGAACAAACAAGATAAACTAATGACCACAAAGCCTTTATGCTTTGTCATAGGTAGATATGATTACTGCACAACAAAGGAAGACATATTGGGCCAGATTATCAGTGGGGTTATATCAACATAGCTCCATTGCAGACAGTAGCACTACATCGAAATACATCCACTGAGAATCTGGCCCAACATTCTTTCCCATGAAGGATTTTGGAGAATTTGCCAGCTACTCACCAAATCATGGCAACCACCATTGTCCAGCTTGCAAGGATTAATGGGTTCACAGTTATAGCCATCACCAGCATAGCCACTCTTGCACATACACTTGCTCTGAAAGTAGAAGAGAGAGGGAGGAGCTTCACTACGGACCTACCCAACTGCACAGCTAATGCTGTCCCTTTTCAATGAGTCTGGGTCAAGATCTACTTTTAAGTTAATTTTTAAAATGATTTTCTTCTCAGTGTTGTTAACAGTCCCTGGAAAGTCCGAAACGGAAATATTTCTTTAGTAGGGGTTTCCCTCTGTTACGATGCACACGCTCGTTTGTTATTGTCGGGTTGCTCATAAATATAAAGCACTCCAGCATGCACTAGTCTGTTGTAGGATTTCTCAGTGTAACACACTGTACCTCAAAGTATCACCCTGTAACCCCCATATTCATCAGTGGTATATGATGGTGGCATTTCATACAAAGCATTCCTTGCACGGTATCATACGAAAGGTCACGAGCTGCTGAAATTCACTATTCTGTCAAAATGTGTGTATCATCATTGTATATGAAGTGATGAAATTTTGCTGTATGGTTGTTATTGAAATATGCTGCAAGTTTGGGAGATGCCCACTGCTAGCTCTCCAGTGACAACAAAGGCGGTGACCCACACCCAAACATACATTAAGCAACCATTAAGAGCCATTGACCAGCAGGGGAATTGCAAACAGGAGATTTACAATTCTGTGAGAGACAGTTGCGCAAGCACCACACAATGAGGATTGCTCAACTCTATGACTCAGTTGTACAAGCACCACACAATAGTGAATTGCTCAACTCTGACTCATCAAGGGCTACCAGGACATGTCTGGACCAGAATCTTTCTTGTGACATGAATTGAGAGTAGAAAACAAGGGATCATGACATCATGAGACCATCTCTCTCCTCCCCCACCTACACCGAAGGCAACAAGAATACTGGGAAGACAAAGATTTTGAACTGAAGAGACTGGTCCCAGGCTGACAAGGACATTCAGCCTGTGTATTAAGAACTGTAACTTACCTGCAACATCCAGTGCAGTGAGAAAAGCTGCTGATTCAACTCTCACTTAGTTTGATAAAATTTAGAATTTAGCCTGTGATTCTACTTTTATTTCTTAGGTAACCACCTTTGTCCTGTATGTCTGCCACTAATAATCACTTAAAATCTATCTTTCTATAGTCACTGAACTTATTTTAATGGTTTAGTTTTACCAGTGAGTTTGCCTAAAGTGCTTAGGGAATCTGCTTAGAATACAAAGATTGGTACGTATTCCCCATCCTTTGACGAAATGGTGAACTAATTAATGAGCTTGCATTGTTGAAGTTAAGATCTTGAGTAGTATACATGATGGTATATTTCTGGGGTGCAAGGCTGGGGACTTGGGAGATTTGCTGGTGTTTCCTTATGTATAGTTCATGAGTAGCTTAGAGAGCGTTCATGCAATTTAGATGGCTCTCTCTCTATATGCTGGTGGCTGAGTGATCACAGCATCTAGAGGGGTTTGCTGTTTGTCACTAGCGTAGCATTGTGAGAGACAGCCCAGGCTGGAAAGTTAAGGGGGTACAGCGGTCCCACAGTTCCAGACTGGACCCCGGGGATCCTGTCAGACTCAGGAATGCTGATTTACTAACTCTTGTTTTAAAGAAAAAGAAATTAAAAGACTACCATGGATTTTTCAAAGAGATGAGAGAAAAATACAGGCCAAACTATGGGCCTTTCTACCGTGAAGATGGCTAGAGAGACAGGAAATTGTCCAAATGGATGGCCACTTTAACTGCTGTGGCTATTTGATGTATTTATTATATATTTTAGCACTCCCCAAACCTACCTCCACATATCAGTTGTCTGAAACCAGAAATTACAGGACACAGGAACCCAGAACTCCCTGTGGCAGGAAAGACCAACAGCCCATGAAGCTGTGCTTCTAGCAGTGGCCTACACCTGATGCTTCAGGAGAATGAGCTACCCTATGATGCCCTTGACTAGCTGTGCAATGCTGTGTATGGGGAAGGATGACTAGAGAGGTGTCTGTGGGGAGCACATTAAATAAAAAAATAGTTATTAAACGTAGTCCTTGCTATTCAAAGAATTCTCAGGTTTTTATTGATACTGTATTTCATTGAATCATACTGTATAAGGACTAAATTTTGCTGATTTAATGGAAGCCAATTTCTTTCAGACACACCAGTTGAGTAGGCCTTGCTGCTGACATTCCTGGAGCAACAAGAATTGCTGCTCCTAGGAATTGCAGACTGCTGCAGTGTGGTATACATAGGAAGTGTCCATAAATCTCAGCGATGGACCAGTTAGTGCTGAACTTACTTGTCCAGGTCCAATAAAGCTGCAGTCTGCATTCATGTGGCAGTCCCCTCTTGTCTCCAGAACACAGTTATCTATAGCAACACAGGCTTTTCCATCCCCAGTCCAGCCCTTGTTACACTGACAGGTAGCAGTACCAGGGCCTGTACTGGTACATATGGCCTGTGGAGGGGGAGAAAGGCAAATTAAACTTAAATGAAAACAAATTAAAATAAAACCATTGATAGTGGGAAACCTTCTCAGGAAGTAATATAATGAACTGACTAATACACATGTTTAACAGTATCCCCCAATTGGGTAGAATCAGAACTGCTCAGTTGTGTCTCATAAGCCCTACACTGCTAACAGAGATTCACCTTGAGCTCATGCAATAAGAGAGGGGTTTTGGAGGAGGATGAGAATTTTATCCCTGCTGTTGCTGCAATGTGCTGAGTACACCGTCTGTGTGGTGTTGTCTGTCTGTCTAGTGGTGGCTGAGCCGCAGAAAGAGGTTGAGGAGTCTGTTAAAGCCCTGGCTCAGGCAGTAGCGGTCACTTATTTAAGATCCAGAGGACTCAAGTACAAACCTACTGCCAATGACCCAGCCCCTGGATAGTATTACACCTATAGTGGCAAAATCCCAGGAGGCTGCAGATGTGTAACAGCATCGTCATAATATCCAGCTGTTATATAGCGCTATTCATCAGCAAATTACAAAAATAATAATAAACAGTCCCTGTAATAGGTGAATCGGTCTTGGAATACCTCTCCCACCTGCTCTGATACCACCCAATTACCCATGGACAATAGCAGCTGACTGGTTCCCAAAACAGGGTACGATAAACTTGGTTTCCAAAATAATACTGATTATAAACCAACTGGAAGAGAGGCAGAAAGACTTAGCATAGTTTCGGAAAAAAACTCTTTAACCGTTGCAATTCCTTCTGCAACTCTCTATAGTATCACTCCTACACTTCACCACCCTAACGTGTAACCAGGGACAAATCTCAGAAGTGTGGGTACGGTGAACAGATGTCCCGATTGTATAGGGATAGTCCTGATATTTGGGCCTTTTTCTTATACAGACTTCTATTACCCCCCAGCCCCGATTTTTCACACTTGCTACCTGGTCACCCTAAGTGTGAGTTTCTATCTAGATACTTAGATAGTCACCATCAATGCAGTATCTGAACACCTTCAAATGAACAGTTAAACAGATTCTTGCTCAAACCATCCAGATCTTTAGTTTTGCAAAATTGGGATGCGAATCTTATGAGAACAGGTGCTCTTGTTAGAGTTCATGCACTTCCCACTGCCAGCTAGGCTGAAAATGATGCAGGAGGAACTCCCTCATGATGTTATGGCTTTTCCACTTCTGGCTTCTTTTTAGATCTGTGGAATGCAGTCTTTTCAACCTCTCCAAAAGACTCAGATTCAGTGAGTGGGCTGGTCTGTTTTTATTGTCTCCATATACTAGGTCTTGCTTAAAACCTGGGATGGATTCACTGGGACCTGTCTCTAATTGTTCCAAAGTGTGTGTGGGGGAGGGGGGGGAGAGAGGGCCAGAAACACTTCCCTGGAGAAATCCTATAGATTTGTACTAATAGGGATGAAACCAAAAGGGTTCTATAGACAATTACTCTAAAATTACATAGGATTTCATAGAGAATGAGATCTTTTCTACAGGTGTTCTGAGCCATCCTATGGAATTCTATACCAGGGACATTAGTCACTATTGAATTAAATAGGATTTTTCGATAAGGGAGAGGAAGATCTTTCCAGAACATTCCAGCCTGACACAGGCAAAAGAGCTCATAGGTAACAAATCAAAGATCTGAGGCAGCTGGCCCTTCTTAAAGAGACCCATCCTTCATTTGTCCCACTCCCATCTGCTTTCCCTTTATATGACCTAGATGCATTCCCCACACTGAAGTTTAAAACACATGATTATGCTTTGCTCTACTGTACTACTGTCCATCCGCAGGCATCAATGTGCTTTACAAACATTAATTCATTATGCCTCACATCACCACTGGAAGGTAAGTGTTGTTTAACCCATATTACAGAAGGGGAAACTGAGGCATAAGCAGGTCATATAATGTGTCCTTGGTCACGTGGGAGATCTGGGAACAGATCTACTGAATCCTGGAGCCTTGTTCTCAACAGTAACTAATGTTTCTCCCATGTTACCCACTCACATTTTCTGAACAGCCTCCTCGTTCTGGCTTCCTACAAAGATCAATGGGCAGGCAGGAAAATCCATCCCCTTCATAGCCATCAGCACAGATGCACCTTAAAAACCAAGCACAAAAAGATGTGAATTCCCAAGCACAGAACGGCAGCGAGGCAGAGGGTGTCTGCTACCACTGCCCCCATTAAAATCAGCAAAGAGCATGGACAGGATTGCACATCTTCAACATGGTGAGGACATTCTTTGATGCTGAGATTTCCTGTGGCATAGGTGTCTACATGATATATGCAACCACATACTAACCAATGCACAGAGCTGGCCACATCTATTTATATTACTGGAGCCCCACTGTGCAAGCTGTTCTACAAACACATACAGCAACACAGCCCTTGCCCCAGTGTACCCCGTCCCCTACTATGTACATAATAACCTTGCTGTGTTGTTGAGACTGCAGACTGCGTTCCGGTGACAATACTGAGATGCAGTCGGGCCACAGTTCTGAGAAGTCCTGTCACAGAATTCCCCTGTATAGCCATCCTTACATGAACGGGACTGGCACTTTCCCTTGCTGCCCGGCCTGTTATCACAAATTCCATGGATGCAACCGCAATCTGTCAAAGGCATGGAGAAGAATCAGTTGCCTGGTCAGTTGGCGAACTCCTGCAGAGACAGCACCTTTTAGATTTTCAAATTTCTCTTGCAATCTCTTCTCAAACCAAATGATTGTCAGATTAGTTCTCAATTCTTAGAAGTCACTTGGGAGATATTTCTGCTTTTCCTGAAAATATGCCTAACTGAGCAGATCCTCATCTGGCATAAGTCAATGTAGCTCCACTGATTTCAAGGCAGTCCCATTAATTTACATCAACCAAGGATGTGGCAAAATGTTCTCATCATTATGAGTAAAGGGCTGGGGAGAGGGGAGCTAATGGAAATGGGTATTCAAAAGCCATCAGAGTTATACCCTATCTGGGGCTGGTAAGCAAGGATGACATTATTTTATCTTCAGGCATTGGACTCCAGGCCCTCAGAGCACTTAGAGATGGGAAAGATTTATTGGTTCATTCCCCCCTGACAGAGCTGGATCCAAGCACTTTCAAACACTGCTGGGGAGATTCCAAAATCTGGATCTGAATTTTTCAGTTGAGCCCATCTCCATCTGCCAGACATTGATCCGTGCTTTGTCTACTCCAGCATGAAATGACCCAAATGAAGGGCCTAACTTGTGAAACTAGTCTATAGAGCTCCCTGTTAGGAAAGGGTCCATGCCTACATTCCCTCGCCCACTTTGCTCAGTTTACTGCCTTGTATTTCCTGTTACCCATCAGGGTTGCTTTCTTGAGGAATTACAGACCTTCATCACAGTTCTCCCCATGCTTGTTTGGGTTTGAGCAGATGTGGCAGGCTATTCCTTTGAAACCCTCAAAGCAGAGACAGTTGCCGTTCCCTTGCATTCCATCACTACACTGGAAGGAACGCAAAAAGAAAACTGACGTGAACAAGGTGGAGGGAAAATATACCTGACAGAGACATTAATGTCTAGTAAGGAAAACTTCGCAGGTTCCAGAAAAGCATGGAGGATTGTAAACCATATTAGAAGCAAGAAAAAGCCACACATGCTAACATGGTCCTGGTGACCAGAAGCAAAGAAGCTGAACATTAAAATGGTAGTTAAATTGAGATAGCAGCTGAAAGTTCAGATGTTTAATTCAGACCTCTTGGGTCTGCAAAACTGGGCTGGAAATGTCAGGTGAACACACACGACTTTTTGGAGCTTCTGCTTTTGGTCCCAGCTGCAGGCAGGAAGCACATGCAAAGTGGAAGAGAAAAACAGACCAATTTTTTTCAAATATTAGAAAAGATTCAGCTCAAGTTTTGGATGAAGTTTCAAGTCTGCTTCTACTTTACGTAAATCGGGTGACCTGTGTCCAGTGGGAATAAGATGAGTGTGCAGTGATGACGTGTGTTATTTCCCGTACATTCAGAATAAAAACAAAAAATGTTGGTAGTGGTAACAGAAAATACTGCATAGTAGTCAGTTCCAACAGAGCTAGTGCCAAACCAAATGCCTTGTAATGTTTTGTATTTGAGCCCCAGAGTTACACACTGACAAATACCATTTGGAATTGCAGCACATGAGCACACATTGTTCTTCCCATGGGTTTGGCTCTGAGGGTTATTTTGTTCAGAAGGATCAGCCCTGAATATATATTAATCCATAGCTTTGATCGAGTTTTCTTCCACAAGAGAGAAAAGTTATCCCTGCCTATTGTATGTCACATTGTGATATCTGCTATGCACCCAGATTTACACTGTTATTGTGAAAAAAGATGCTCAATGAATAAAACATCATAGTGAGATTTGAAAGCACAACAGCCTGGAAATGTTAAGTTTAGTTCCAACAGCAGCCATAACTTGCCTTGCAAATACAACATGTAGTACTTCACTTCTGTGCAGGGCATTAACAACTTGTATACAGTCACATATGCATGTAATGTGAGTTAGTTATGAGTGGTAGCTATTGGACTAGGGTGACCAGATGAGAGAAATAAAATATCGGGACACATTGGGGGGGTTGGGGGAGGTCCACTGGCAGATAAAAAAAAAAAGGAGTACCACAAAATATCCGGACAGATTGCGTCCCGACCAAACATCAGTCAGGACGCGGGACAAACACTTCAATATCGGGATGGTACCGATTTTATCGGGACATCTAGTCACCCTATATTGGACATATTTTGCTCCGAGTTACAATGGTATAAATCCTAGAAGAGGCATTAATCTCAGTACAAGACATTTTGGTGTGCATAGCTATGATTTTGTTTTCTATCTCCAGGAGACAAAAAGAAATGCCTCGCTCCCCATCTGTAAGATTGTCTGTCTTTAATTTTCTCACAAGCCTGCCAGACAGGCAGACTTCTCACATTTAAAGGTATAGTATACAGAAATAAATAACTATGTACAGCACAGACACTGTCCTTACTTTCTCTAGACTGTAAATGATGCCTCTTGTCAGGAGAGAAAGAGGCAGTGAAAGAAAGAAGCAAAGACAAGATCTAGCCGCCCTTTAAGATGGAAAGCAAGAGTAACAGAATTAAGATTATGTCCTTCCCAACCTTTGTCTATACCCAAGTTTTGTGTGTTCTGTTTCTTTGGCCTTTGCAAAGTTGAGCACAAGACACTGATAATTTCCATGTTTGGTGCAAAGAATGTGAATTCCTGGTAAACACTGCCAATTGGATGCACATAACCAATCTCCCCAGCTTCCCACTAGGAGTTTGAAAAGGCTAGTATAATCCAACTACGGGTCCAACATAGTGGGTTCTGGTGCACTTACATTCCCTCTGCCATAGCATGGATTGGAGAATCCACCAGGGCATGGCGTGCAGTCAGGACCAAAGAATCCTTTGCAACACCCAGGTTTCTGAAAAAGACATAACATTGGTACACTGTGTGGAGAATCTTAGTGTATTAAACACCATACAACACGTATTTGGTCTGAACTCAGATCTTTTTCTCTTGTTCCTCTTAGTGCTCAGACTACAGGTCTGCCATTCTCCATTTCAAGTATTAAGTTCAGCTCTTCCAGTGGCGGTGGATTAATCAAAAGGACTATTTGACCTGGAGTCTGAACTATGCCTCCAATATCCCCCACATCTCGATTCCTGCCCCCCCAGCAATACCCTCTTACGATATCCAACCAGGTTTTTTTTTTCCCTAGCAAAACCTACTTCCCTCCCCTCCTGCCCATGAGCTGGATTTTGAGGTCTTGTGTTTTTGATTGTTCTGGGCCATGTCTGCCCTTTGTCCATCCTTGCCAAAAGCTGCATCATTTCACAAGATCACATGTCTGTGTGTACACTTGGCTCCCTGATGTCTGATCACTTGCAAGCACCATTACAGTTCTAGCCACTACGAGGCTGTTTCCCAAAACACCAGATAGGGTTTCAACAACAGGATACGATCACTCTGCAAGCTTAGTGTGCACTCTCTAACTGCACTCTCTTTCCTTTGAGACATGCATGAGGCTCTGTGACAGAAGTTGCAAATACCATGCTCTCTGCTACAGTGTTTCCTCCACCACAGCCTGTCACATTCAAGGTGGCTCGTGTAGATTTAGCCACACAGCTTCAATCAGCACTTAACCGGGGAGTCATGCAGATCAATCCTCATGTGTTCTGCTAAATATTTACCCCCTAGGAGGGAACTTCCCCAGTTAGTGCAATCCACCCCCAGTCTAGTGACAGGACACAGGCTACAGATACACTTTGAGCAGGGGGTGTGATTCTCATCTCAAGGAGACATACTCACACTAGATCTGATTAAGTTAGCATGCTAAAAATAGCATACCCACAGCAGCACGAGCAACAGAAGCTAGTTGCCCTGAATATGTATCTATGGCTTCAACTGGGTGTGCACTGGGGGCAGCTAACCCTTCCCACTGCTGGTGCTGCTGCGGCTACACACAATTTTTAGCATGTTAACTGGATGAGTGCTAGTGCGGGTTTGTCTCCTTGAGCTGGGACTCACACTCCTGGCATGAAGTATATCCATACCTTTAGGGTACGTCTATCCTGCAGTTGGGAGATGTGACGGAAGCTCGTTTAGACATATCTGAGCTAGCTCTGACATGGACGAGCCAGTGACAAAAGCAATGAAGCCACAGTAGCATGGGAGGTAGTCACTGACCTGAGTATGTACCCAGGGGTCTGGGTGGGTGGATCTAGTTGTGCCATCACCCATGCTTCATGGCAATTTTTGCTCAAGTTAGATTAGCTCAAAGCTAGCTCTGGTACGTCTACACATGCTGCAATCACACCTCCCAACTACAGGGTAAACATACCCTTAGTGTGGGCGCACTTCCTCCTCCCTGCCACTTGTACTCCAATTGAGAACCACTTGGTTCAAGGCAAAACATTTTCCTCTAGCTAAGCCAGGAGAAGCCAAATTAAGCTCCCTTGAATTAGAATGTGCCCTTGGATACTGTACATCACACTTACCAGAATGGTTTGATTGCAGTACCGGGCACAGCCCTTCTTCAGAACATTCAAGCCTAATGGATCATGGACATAGACACATTCACTTGGATAGATCTCCTGAGCCTTCAGAAATGAAACAAGTCATCAGCACAACAGCTATGTTCATGCTTTTTCCCTGCCCCTTGCTGCAAAGGCTAACTGTCTAGCACTGAGCTGAGGAAGTTCATGAGAGTGTCAAGGTGAACTAGATATCGTTATGGAGACCCTATTGTACTGGAAGGCATACAACTGCTTCCTCTGCCTCACAAGAGTCCATAAATCAGACCCTAGCGATGGCCATCTGTTCTGATCACACAGCTCGTGCTAAATCAGAACAATGCAGTTACTGAAAAATTGGGTCACAAACAAGTCTCTATATTGTTTGGTTAACAAGCCAATAATGCACATGATGGGAGCAAGTTAACTTGCTAGCACTCCCATAAAGAGAAAGAGATGAGAGATGGAAATAATCACTGGGGTAACTCTAGTGACTTCAGAGGAATTGTTCTGTGGACGAACTTATCCCCACCATGCCTCTACCTTCCCCAGTTATCATTAGAGTGCAAACTCAGGGCCAAAGTTTTCAGAAGCTACTAGTGAGTTTGGGTGGCTCCATTTTTAGATGTCCAAACTGAGATACCTAAAAGAGGCTTTTCTGAACATCAGAACCCTTCAAGGTCTCAGAATGTGGACACCTAAATACTGAGCCACTGAAAATCACTCACTAGTTTTGAAAATCTTAGCCACGCACTTTGTATCTTGGGAGCAAAACCTGCCCACAGCAGCATGACTGTTTCTGATGGTCTTTGTCCACAGCTGGGAAGCAAGATGCTGCTATCTCACAGCAGGAAAAAGACGATAGCTGTTGGAGACTGTGGGTAACATTTTCTTCAATTTTATTTTTAAAAAGTTCTAACAGTTCAAAACTGAAACAGAAAGGTTTAGTTTCAGGTTGAAAAAAAGGTTTTGTTTGACTCAAAACAAATATGTTTTTCAACTTTTCAGTATGGCCGGCACCCTGAAAAATCAGGACAAGAGCTGTACAAATAATGAAGTCCCCAAGTCATTTTTAAATGAAATAGGGTCTTTAGAGACTATCTCAACCTATATTTTTCTTGTTTTCTTAGAGTGCCCAGTCTGAGATTGGTTTTACACCCTTAACGCATGCAAAATTAACTCTAGTCGGAGTTGGACTGAGTAAGGACTGCAGGATTTGTCCCTCTACTAAGAGCAAAACAGTTCACATAGCTGGGACTAGGCAGAAGGCAGAATGCATTTGTGACTCAACATACTGGAATCAGCAGCAGATCTGATGGGACTGAACTCCACCTTCAACAACAAAACGAGCTGACTTCACCTGGCAGGAACATCCATCAGCGACACCCAAGCAGCAACCACTTCCAACCTGCTTCAGACAACCTCTAGCCACGCTGTCAGTCAGAGCCATGTGTGGACTTATCTCAGCCTGGCAGACTCAACATGTGCCAATCAGGCTGTCCGAACCAAAAGTGAGCCCATCAAGAATTGGGCTAGACAAGTGAGTCACTGCACAACAGGTTTGCTGCATCTTTCCAGTGACCAAGATACAACATGTGCATGTTCCCACTAGAGCAGTGGTTTTCAAACTTTTTTCCTGGTGACCTAACTGAAGAAGAATGTTGATGCCCACGATCCAATGGAGCTGGGGATGAGGGTTTGGGGTGTAGGAGGCGGCTCAGGGCTGTGGCAGAGGGTTAGGTGCGGGGCTGAGGGCTGTGGGGTGTGGCCAGGAATGAGGGGTTTGGGGTGTGGGAAGGGGCTCTGGGCTAGGGGTTGGGGTGCAGGAGGGGGTCCTGGCTCTGGGCCTGGGTGCAGGCTCTGGGGTGGGGCCAGGGATAAGGAGTTTGGGATGCAGGAGGGGGCTCTGGGTTTGCGGGAGGCCAGGGCTGGGACAGAGGGACAAGGTGTGGGAGGAGTCAGGGCTCTAAGATGGGAGTGCGGGCTCTGGGGTGGAGCCAGGGATAAGGGCCCCAGGTTTGGTGGGGGGCTCTGGGTTTGGGAGGAGGCTCAGGGCTGGGGCAGGAGATTGGGGTGTGTGGCCAATGGGAATGCGGAGCCAGTGCTCGGGCAGGGGCAGCGTGCGGAGCCCCATGGACCTCCTGTCTATGAGCTGGACCTGATGCTTGACTGCTTCCAGGGCGTAGCGCAGCGTCAGAACCGGTAGAGGGGACTACTAGTTTTTACTGGCTGGCCGCCGTGGACCCTGGGTGCTGAGTAAGGCAAACCAGTGCCTTGCATTCTGCGACCCAGTACTGGGTCACGACCTGAACTTTGAAAACCACTACACTATAGGAACAACAACATGGTTTTGGTAGAATCAAGGTTGGTGATTCCTTTGAGTGGCAGTTGATTAGCACGTTGAAAAGGGCAGGATGACAATGGTCGGGCTTCAAGATCTGGCTGGTAGTAAAGATTCTGTCTCTGGTGGAGTCAGGGTGTTAAAAGTCTAGTTTCACTTAACACACACAATGCTTCATGTCACTCCAGTGATCAGGTTCTGCACACTTCAGAAACAGAGGCAGCATAGACCAGTGGATTAAGCCTTGGACTAGGACCAAGAAAAACTGGGTTACACTCCTGGCTTTGTCACTGACTTGCTTTGTGACACTGAGCAAGTCATTTCCCCTCATTGTGCCTCAGTTTCCCCTCCCACCCATTGTCTGTCTTGTCTATTCAGATTGTAAGCTCTTTGAGTTATCAGCATTCTTACTATATATCTGTACAGTGTCTAGCACAATGGGTGCTATTATAATACAAACAAAGTATTTACCATTTTTGTGCTGTGAGGTGGGCAAATGCTGGTGTTCAGGGCCCCACAATCAACACAAGAGCCCTGTTATAAAACCAAGAGAATAAAAGTCCTTCCCATGAGAGTATTTGCGTTTATACACACTCAAACATAACCCCATTTTATGCTCATACACGAAGAACAATACAGAAATATTGCTTATGACACCTTTTTTGGGCCATAATAAGGAATATGACCAAAGAAGTTTTAAGAAGGAAAGGTTGAGGAACAAGGTGATTTTTTCATTTAAAGAAAAAATGTTTCCCAGATAATTACTGTGGGTATTGCTCACATCTCAAAGTGCTGGTTTTTACACAGGTACATCTCTGTGAGATGAGGACAAACCCGTCAGGGCTTTGGCTAGTAGATACTGTTTGTAGCTGTGTTGGAAGCTGTGATTTGCAGTTAATGCTTTAGGTCTCACGACATCCAGAAGTATTGTGGACTCTTATGTCACTTCTGGGCTATTACTGGGGCACACAAGTGGACCTCAGACCTGTGATGGGCCCCACTGGCTTCAGTGGAGCTCTGTGAAACATATACATGAACCAGCTGTGGCCCAAATGTGGGACAGTGTGTGTGAAAAATACCCAGAATAAGCTCCTTCCTTCAGTGTAAATGACTCTTTCTGTAGCCTCAGTGCAGGGAGTCTTCATTTCAGATGTAAATAATTTTCAACAATAGAAGTGATGGGGCACCAAATTTGTGTGGAACATAGGGAATTTGGGACGAAAATGAGGGATGCTGGAGAGGTTTGCTGTGTGGGAGGAGAGAGATGCATGCCTTTTATTGCAGGATCTGCACTTGCTGCATCTCTATGTTTTCCTGCAGTGACTTCAACGGGAGAGCAGCCAGCCTCTTTGAAAAAGTGCCATCAGTAGGCATTGCAAAGCCAAAGGGCATTTCAAAAGATTTAGTTTACATAAATAAATAAATATGATTCGGCTTTTATAGCAACAAAATAGCTGTGACTGAGTGGAAGCTCTTGCTGCTTCCCAGTCCAAACTAATAGGAGACAGACGTTCAGAGTCAGGTGATCAGGCATTATCAAACTGGTTGGTAGCTCTGGTATAAACAGGAAGGACTGCATCTCAAACAATTCCCAAATAGCAGCCCTCTGAAGAGCTGAACACCTTTCTGAATCATGGATATCTTGGGTAGGAGGAAAAAAGTGCTGCTCTAAGTCTTTTGTCAAAAAAGTAAAACAAAACCCAACTCTAAGAGAAAACAGCTGTGAAAGCATTAGCAGACGAAATGCTCACAGCACATACACTGGCTAGCTATGGAGGCAGTCTAGTGCCAGGGATCATAATGGCGGTGAATTTAATTCACAGTGTGAGAATACACAGACATACCTTCTGTGCTCAAATATAGTCCATCTTAGGCTTTTCTATAGCACCCTGTAGTGGGGAACTGCCCCACTCCTGGAGAACAGGGGTTAAAAGCAGCCAAGCTAGGCTGACTGGGGAAGCAGCCATAGCTGTGGCCAGCTCAATCAGGGCCCAGCTGGCCCTATAAGAGGGCTGGGAGCCAGGAGCTGGAGGAGTCTCACTCCAGCCACTGGAATGGGAAGGGCTAGCTGCCTGGGAGCAAGGTACCTGAGGTGGAGCAGTGTTGGGGAAGGGCAATAGGAGCTTGGGAGCTCCACTCTGGTAAACCCCGAGGCTGAGGCCTTGTTGAAGGCCTACAAAGGTACTGGGGCTACAGAGGTGCAGCCTAGGGATAGGCAGAGGCAGCAGTCCAACCCCCTTGCCAATGATGAGTGGCTATTACAAACTGCAGTCTGTCCCAGGGAGTGGGGGCTAGATGATGACTGGCAATAGCCACTGAGGCAAGGTGTGTTTGAGGGTTGGGGGGTTCCCTGGGAGGGGAAACCCAGAGTGTGGGGGTACTGCTGGGCAGAACCCTGAGGTAAAGGGCACTGGGGTTCGGGAGGGACACAGGGCCTGCAGCAGGTGAGACACCAGCCTGCAGAGGGCGCTCCATATGCTGGAGAGCTAATTTCCAAGACGACCAGCAGGAGGTGCCACGTTGGTGAGTCTTCATCTTGCTACACACCCACTGGGGGAAAGAATGGAAAAACTTGACTTACTGCTATGATTTTGTGCTGTTCTTCATTGCACCTCTGAGGCAGAATGGGGATTATTGAAGGAGGAATGAAGATGCCATCCAAGGTATGAATGATACCATTTGATGCCACAATGTCCCTCTTGTTTAAGGGAATCCCAGAATCATCCAACAGAATTCTCCCCTGTTCAAAAAAAAGAACCCCAGAACAAAATCAATACCTTAAGTCATTCCCACTCAAACAATGTGAGGAGAAATGCTGGTAAATTACAATAGGCAGTCTCTTCAATATCAGCTACACAATATCCATCTTTCCTAGTGGAAATCATGCATGGGACAGGAGGGGAGAATGCATAATAGCTTTACAGAAATCTAGGTTATTAAGCAGAAGACACAGCAGAGTTGGCCTGAGTCACAAAGTCCTATTCCAGTGTGATGGTGCACCCCATAAGGCTTCATGGAAATATGCTTATTAATATATATACATGACATAACTGGAATATGTTTTATGCTACATATGCCATGTGATATCTCTGTAAAGGTTATGATCTACTGAATCTTTTCATCCTATTTGTATGCATGTATCATTGTTGTATTCGAAGTTATGAATATTGGCTGTATACTTGCTTGATTTCTAAGTAGCCTTAGTAAAGCATTTGGCCAGCTTCTTTAGAAAGGAATGTGCAAATTAAGTGCCCAATGAAGAAACACTTAAAGGACAATGAATCTTGGAAAGCTCCAATCCACATAAGAAGTCTACCTGAGGACCTTCAGGGTAGCATGTAAACAATGGCTGCTGCCTGTAAACTGGGTCATGCATGGACACGTGACTCCAAAACTCCATCTTGGAGCTGGACTTTGCATAGGAGAGAGGAGGGGGGTCTCCACCCACAAGAGAGTCTACTTAAATCCCTGGGAGACCCCTCCATTTTGTCTTCAGCTGGCTAAAGAGATAGCCTCTCCACCCCAAGGATACCTGAAAGAAACTGGAACAAAGGACAGTAACTACAGGGGGTGTGAGTGATTGCTGGACCCGGACTAGAAGGAGACTAGTCTGTAAAAGGAAGCTTACTGGAACACTGAGGGTGAGATTTTGTCTGTATTCAGTTTTCTTACTGTATTAAGATTCAGACTTGCGTATTTTATTTTACTTGGTAATTCACTTTGTTCTGTCTCTTACTACTTGGAACCACTTCAGTCCTACTTTCTGTATTTAATAAAATAACTTTGTACTTATTTATTAACCCAGAGTATGTATTAATACTGGAGGGGTGGGGTGGCAAACAGCTGTGCATATCTCTCTGTGTTATAAAGGGCAAACAATTTATGAGTTTACCCTGTATAAGCTTTATAAAGGATAAAATTGATTTATTTGGGGTTTGGACCCCATTGGGCGTTGGGCATTTGAGTGTTAAAGACAAGAACACTTCTGTTAGCTGCTTTCAGTTGAGTCTGCAGCTTTGGGGCACATGGTTCAGACCCTGGATCTGTGTTGGAGCAGACTGGGGTGTCTGGCTCAACAAGACAGGGTGCTGGTGTCCCAAGCTGGCAGGGAAAGCAGGGGCAGAAGTAGTCTTGGAACATCAGTTGGAAGCCCCAAGGGGGTTTCTGTGATCCAGACTGTCACATCCAGAACCAAACTTTCCCAAAGTTTTGAGTGTTTATATTTTGGGTTTGGTTTCAGCCCATATCTAGCATGTGGCACTTACATTCTCAGTGATATTGATGGTAAGTATCTGGTTTGCCATGGTTATAATCTGTGGCATCGTTGTCAGCTTCTCTACAGTCACCTGAAATATATATACAAAAAAGAGACAATGCTATGAAAAACAAACTGGAGGAGGAGAGAGAGCTGTATGTATTTCAGAATCACTACACTTTCTCTCCCTAAACCAGCTTTGAAAAGTTGACTAATATTTAAACTTTCCTCTGCAAAATACACGACTAAGGCTATGATTTAGTCATAGGTATTTTTAATAAATGTCAGCGACAGGTCACGGGCAATCAACAAAAATTCACGGCCTGTGGCCTCTCCATGACTTGTAGTATAAATACACCTGCCTGAACCTTTGTAAGGGGGTTCCAAGGGGCTGCTGCTGGAGGGGTGTGGTGGGGGGTACCTTTAGGGGGCCTGCTGTTTGTGGTGGGGGGAATGGCCCAGAGCCAGACTCAACCTTTTTGGATTAGTGTACCCCTTTCAGGACTCTGATTTGTCTTGAGTACCTCCAAGTTTCATCTCACTTAAAAACTACTTGCTTACAAAATCAGACAAAAAAAATACAAAAATGGCACAGCACACTTACTGAAAAATTGCTGACCTCCTCATTTTTACCCTATAATTATAAATCAACGAGAATATAAATATTGTGCTTACATTTCAGTGAACAGTACATAGACCAGTATAAACCAGTCACTGTCTGCATGACATTTTAGTTTATACTGACTTTGCTAGTGCTTTTTATGTGGGCTGCTGTAAAACTAGGCAAATATCTAGATGAGCTGATGTACCCCCGGAAGACCTCTGCGTACCCCTGGTCTAGAGTATGCTTGCAAAATATAACAATAATTGCCTTCCCTGAACAGAGAGACCAGTCTGCTGTAGCACAAATCATGTTGGAAAATGGCTGTCATTTGCACACTTCTGTTCTTAACCTGGACAGCTTTATAAAAAGTAGAGAATAAAGGGAAGTAGCTAAGAACCTCACGTTAACAGCTCACCTATGATATAAATCAACACTTTTTGCATCTACAGGATCAGATAACAAAGTAAACTCACATCAAGGAATTAGGTACTGATCAAAAGCCAGTGAAGTCAATGGAAATTCTCCCATTGACTTGTATATGCTTTGGACCAGGCCTTATCTGAGCTGATGAAATATGGGTGTTAGTTGTGCTGGACAAAAACAAAAAAACAATAAAGAAAAAACACAAACAAAAGGGGGTATGTTCTCACCAGGTGAAATTCACCCCCAGGCAGAGCACTAGCACAATGTCTGTGCACCATGTAAGCACTATACAGTAACTAAATACAACCTTTCCACTAAATCTGGTCCTTCTTTTTGCTAACCTGAAAGATAACACTATAACTAATACACATTTATTTAAGCAATTACACTGTTACTTAGAATCTTAATTTTTACATTTTTTTTTTTTGTCAAACTGATGAATTTCCTATCTCCTAGATCAGGGCGGGCAAACTTTTTGGCCTGAGGTCCGCATCAGGTTTCGGAAATTTGTATGGAGGGCCGGTTAGGGGAGGCTGTGCCTGTGCAAACTGCCAGACATAGCCCAACCTCCATGCCCATCCACCCCCTACCCTGCTACCTGTCCCCTGCCCACCTGGAACCCCTGCCCCTGACTGTCCCCCGCCACCCCATCCAACCCCTCCTCTCATTCCTGACTGCCCCCTGAGAGCCCTACCCCCATGCTACCCCCAATTCCCTGCCTTCTGACCGCCCCAACCCCTAGCCATCCCTCAGCCCCTGACCACCACCCGGAACTCCTCTGTGCCCCTTACTGCGCTCCCCGGAGCACTGGTGACTGGCAGCCACCCAGCTGGAGACAGCCACGCACCGCACAGCACAGAGCACTGGGTCAGGCCCCGGCTCTGTAGCTGTGCTGCCCCAGAAGCTCGCAGCCCTGACACCCAGGGCATTGCGCCGGGGGGAGCTGAGGCTGTGCAGGAGGGGGAACAGCAGGGGAGGGTTGGGGGAAGCTGGCTTCACAGGCCAAGAGCTCAGGGGCTGGGCAGGAGGGTCCTGCGGGCCATAGTTTGCCCAAATCTGTCCTAGATGGTTAACTTCTTGCTTGTGATTTGTTTCATGCTGCATTTGGACAGAAATTGGAATTCATTAAAAAAATGCATAAAACCAGCATTTAAAATTTTTTTTATTAGTTAAACAAAACTCTCTTAAATGTGCTGGATACATAAGAAGAAAGTTTGACAATGTTTTGCTCTTAAAACTAAGTTAGCTAGTGAATTGAACTGACTGTTTCTGGACATTGTGTCCTGCATGTTTTTAGAACCAGTAGATCTCATCTGCTCACACCTTGTTTTACTCAGATTGGAGAGGAAAAGAAGCTTTTTCAACTCCCAATCTGTTTCCTCAACTGACATTTAGAAAAATGTCAACACCAGCATTTGCTCCTTTGTAAAGACTGAAAATACAATACCTGACACTGTGACATACTTAAACCCTGACCCAACATCAAAAATTAAAGATGGTTACTCACTGATTCTAACTATAATTTAAAAAACAGCTCCCTTTAACTCATTACAACTTGAGGAGGGCTTATTAATGTGGCATTCTTATCTATTATAATTAATTTTAATAGACTATAGTAAATTTAGGCCTCAATATAGGTAGCACTAATTTTAAATTTAATTTTAAAACAGGTTGATTTTTTTTTAAAAGAAGAATATATTTAATTTTTTTATTTCTGTAAAATCAGATATTTTGAGCCTTGATGATTCAGAATGGTCAAAAAGTTACCACAGACGGGCAGCCATTCAGTGGCCTATGTGCAATGAATTTGGTGGATCTCAGTCCAGTTTCTAGTGGGCAGGTGTCCATAGCACAAAATCCATTAACAAAACTGGTATTAACTGGTTCCTTTGTTGGCACTCTCAGCAAATATGCCTAATCTAGAAACTAAACACAAATACTCCTGTTCTTTTTAAGTGGGCCTGGAGGCTGAACTCCTGCCAGGTCAAGATTGAGGCATGTTGGAGTGGACATGCCACTATCTGTGCTCTACCAGTTATATGGGTAGAGGGCTCCAGAACTGGCAATCTGACACCTGTCACAAGTCCCAAATTATATGTAAAAACCATCTAGAACAGAAGGGAAAAAACCCTGGATCTTTTGGAAATATTAGACTACACAAGTGTAATGGAGTAGGAATTGTCTGTGTGGGGGATGGGAGAGCAGGGAGTGACTGTAGGTGAGGGACAGGACCTGGACCTGTAACCTGAGCCGGGGAGGGGGAGTAAACACCTTTGCCAGGGAAGCTGGATAAAGGAGGGGAGCCTGCTAGAGAGCGTTTGGGCAGTTTCGGTTTTGGGCTGGGTGGTGGAATTCAGGGAATCCCAAGTTGGGATCCAAGCACCCTGAACCCCCAGAAGGACCTGATTGAGGGGTCCTGGTTGTGCCTAAAAACTCTGCTGTAGACTGCGTTCCTGTTGTCCAATAAACCTTCTGTTTTACTGGCTGGCTGAGAGTCACTGTGAGTCCCAGGAAGAGGGGTGCAGGGCCTGACTCCTCCATACTCCGTGACAACAAGGGAATGCATTACACAACAGTCATCCTTAGTATGAATCCACTAATTTCAATGCATTTAACACCAGGGGTGAATTTGACCCAAAAAGGACCAACATATTGCTCTTAACATTGCCTTATTTATAAATCTTAATGGCAAACTTTGGAAATTCCTAATTAACCTTTTGAAAATGAAGGAAAAAACCCAACCATTTGTGTCTCATAGGTTTGTGTGGAGTAATAGTTTCATTTTAATGATAGTGTTAAAGAAAACAACCCCCTCTCTCCCTCTCAACCCGCCCTTCCCCCCTCCTCGCTGCTGCCCAAGAAATTAAGGGCTTTATCATTAGGGTCCTGATCCAGCCAACCACTTAGACATGATTAACTTTAAGCATGTGAGTAGACCCACTGAAGTCAGTGGGATGTCTTAAATGCTTTTCTGCCTCAGGGCCTCTGTCACATCTCTCTCCCTCTGTGGGAAGCCTAAGCCCTGAAGAGGTAGCTAGAGGGACACTGAAGAACTGAACACAAGTCAGTGTTTAAATATATGCTGGCCCAGAGGACTCCTATACACTAGAAACAAAGATGCCTTACCGCTGCTCCAGTGTAGATGTGATGTTTCACAAGCTCCTGAAGCTTATTTATCCCCTGGGGAGGGAAATGGAGATAATAATGACAATAAGTAGATGCTCTATCTTGGCATTCAGCACAAAGAAGAGGGAACTGAAATAAAGCATTCTGGTAACCAGTGAATTTGAACTATATGTGGATTTTTACTGTATCTTTACTTGAAAGGTAATTTTTAAAAAATTTGCATTTAACAGTATAACCAAACTAGTGATGTGTTTGCCATTGCTGGTCACATAAGCATGAAAAACAGAGCTTGCTTCTGGAATATTACAGGAACTGGGACACACTTTGCTCAAATATGGAAAGAGCAACTTCCAGCGGAGATACGCTCATCACACGCATTTGAATCTTTGCATAAAACTGAGTTTGCCAATACCATTTTGGTTTAACTAACTGATTATACCCCCTTTGACACAAGCCTATCTCATGAAACCTAATGTCACAAAATGAATTCATCCAAAACACTGATGAAATCTCACCTCTGTAAAAAGATAAATAAGTCTCCCATCTCTTAACTTATCCACTCCATTGTTGCTTGGCACAAACACAGTGAAGGGTCCTGGTCCATCCAGTATCGAAGGCAGGCCACAGTTCTGCAAATATTAAATAGCAGTGGAAGGAAACTTCTTAGTCTAAAACAAGGATGAGTTAGTGAAAGAAGGGCTGTAAGAAAGGAAGAAGATTCAGGGAGGCCCTGTAGTCCACTAGGGACTTTGCTACTGCTAATAAACGTATACTGAAAATGCTCAGATTCTGCTATGATGGGCAGCAGCATAAAGTCCTAATATAGACAGACAAGAATCTGTCCTAGAAAAACAGCTGAGCCAAAGAAGCTATTGGCAGAAAACAGTCATAACAACAGATTAAACAGAGCTCCTGTAAGCAACTGGCATTTCACTAATGCTCTCTCATTGACGCTTTCACACAAACCAGAATACATACACCAGACTAACCGCTCTATCTGAATACAACTAGAAAGAGAAAAATAGAATAAAAGCTATATTCCAAGATGTATTTAATGCATTTTGCAAATGAACAGTAACTGATGGAATGGCCCCCTAAAAACAGGAATGCTGCAAAACACTTCAGAGTGTAACACTACAGGAGGGTTGAACTGCTCAGGGGACTAACAACAGGATATGGAACATTTCCCTTGTAGGCCACCAGGTCAAATCTGGCTCATGAACAGGGGCCTCAGGGGATTATCATCTTAAAACTATTTGTGGTTAAGTGTCTATATAAAATGCAACAGTGGTTTCAATCCAGTTTCTAGTGGGCAGGTGTCCACAACACAATCAAGGCTTTCATTAGCAGTCACAGCAGAGAGGACATGGACAGAATGAACCATGGAGAACCTACTCTCTTCTCTTTCCTAGATATGGGCCCCCCTTTGGTTCGGGTGTGAAGTGTGCTGATGGGGAAGCTTGAACTGTAGCTGCCTGTGCTGCACCTGTTTCTATGGATAAAGAGAAGACTTCTGTCCCCAGGATGTCAATCCAGCTCTTTTCACCTGCACTAAGTTTTCTTATAAAGTAAGCAAAATAAAAGTGGTGACATTGCAAAAATGTCAACTACAGAAAGTCAAGCTACTGAAGCTATTTTTTTTAAATGCAGTTTTTCAGTTCAAACAGCTATCCTGTTTCCTGAGTTAATACTACAGCTGTAACAGCAAACATTCACAGCCCCCCATATTGCACTTTCCTGAGGGACAGACTGAAACACTCTCACCTCCAGGATAGTTTCAAATCGACTGAAGATCTCCACTGTAGCAAGGATCTCCCCAATGGTTTTCTGCAAGCAGAGATAAAAAGAAAGGGGAAAGAATGGATGGGATTCAAGTGAGGTCAAGGCAAGAACTAGAGCAGCCCTTTGTTTCAAAACTTGCAAGCTGTGCGCTAGAGAAGTCATAGAATACTGTAGTTCCCATTGTATTTTAAAAAAAACTGCCATAACTGGTTGACCAATCAGCAACCTAGTCTGATGTAGTCTAGATCTGAGATTCAATCCTACACACAACAGACCCAGTCTTTAGAAGCACCATGCACATTTGTAACTCCCACTGCTTTCAATGCATGACTCTGCCTTTTGCAGACTGATCCTAGTGGGAGCTAACATGTGCTCATCAGCTCTGCAAAGATAGAACCATATGCTTTCCCCAGCTTTTCCAAAATCAGTTCTGTTCTTGTACGTAGGTAGTGAAAGGCAGTGCACAAGAATCCTGCTTGCCTGTACTGTGAAAACAAGATACCTCTATACTATCCGCATGTGAGAACAGAGAAAATAGACCCAAAGCAAGGGGGGAAATTACATGCATGCACACACCTGAAAACATGAAGAAAAACCAGTGCCCTTTGTTTTGGTAGGGTTGTCTGTACAGACATTTCTGTTGTGTTGATAACAGTTATAGTGCTTTTTTAAACACCAAAAAATTCAAAGACTGAAAGGACAACGTGCAAGGAAAAAGATAACCAAGATTTGGTTCTGTGTTTGTACAGCACTTAGCACCCTGGGGTCCTGGGGCATGACTGTGGCTCCTATGCTCTACGTAATACAACTAATAAATAATAATTGATGGCATTCCAGAAAGTCAAAGTCTATACTGAAAGAGTGTCCTTTTCATGGGATTACTGCCCTGTGATAGTTCCTGGAATTAGCACACTAGTCATCAGAAAGTGCTGCACAACCAGGGCTGATACAAACATATTTCTAGAGATAACACTGCAGAAAATAACTCGTCATCATTATTCTTCATGGCACAGTGTCACAATGGAAAGGAAGTGTCCAAAGGTGCATGGAAAAAGATCATCTGCCAAGAAAGCTCTTGTGTCCTGCAGTCTCAGACAAAGCAGTGTCTCTCCATGCTCTGCAGCATACAGAATGTTACCACTTTCAAACACTGCTGCTTGCGTGCAGGCTGGCCAGATCTACCAGCTGCACTAAGGCAGTGCTTATTACAGTAGGACCATGACACTAGCTACCAGTATTATCATGGTCTGCCTGTGCCTTCTGCTCCTGACAAGGCAATAACTGACACTGCGCTCTCTCAAGGCTTCTTGTTTTCCACTCATGAGATGTGGGATGAAAAAAACCCTCTCCTTTCGAAGCAGCATTGTTTTTGCTTCATCTCAGCTTTAATGGATACTCTCAATCCTTGGTCTCTCCAGGTTCCATCAAGCATGCTGCAGAAGGGGCTACCATGATTGATGCCACAGTTTTATCTGTGGAGCTGGTAGGTGTATGTGCCAAGGGAAGGGTGCTGGGCCAGCCCTGCTATCAGGTTAATTGCATGCTAAGCAGCAGTGACAGCTGTTAGCACAGAGCTACTATGCATTTATCCGTGTGTCTAGGAACATGCTTATTCCATGAGGCAGCTGAGCACCTGTGTATCTTAGGGCTGGTCTACACTACGGGGGAAAATCGATCTTAGATACGCAACTTCAGCTACATGAATAACATAGTTGAAGTTGAAGTATCTAAGATCGAACTACTCACCGTCCTCACGGCGCGGGATCGACGTCCGCGGCTCCCGCTGTCGATTCCGCAACTCCATTGGGCTGGGTGGAGTACCGGAATTGATATAAGCGCGTTCGGGGATCAATATATCGCATGTAGATGAGACGCTACCCTCAATTGCTCAATTGCTACCCGCCGAAACGGCGGGTAGTGAAGACGTAGCCTAAGACTCAGTTCAGCTCTCACTGATTTCAGTGGGAGCTGGATCAGGTTACAAGGCTCTCTCTTTTAGTACTGTACCCTTTAAACCCTGCTACAGTATACAAAAAAATGAAAAGAAGTAACTTAAGTGGCAATGCAGGGATATTCTTAAATGTCAATGAAGGAGACAATGGACCCTGTATAAAGCCACAGGGCTTTACACAATTGATGTGACGCAATGAGAGGAGCAGAAAGCAAGATATTTGTACCTATAACTGCTTTCTAGTCTAGCCACTTTGTAAAATAGGATATGCACATTTTCTATGGGCATGATTCTACACTGCCCTGCACCCTGTGTGAATCATTTACATCTGTGCAAACTGAGTATAGGTTGCTACCCAAACAGTACCAAAGCAGAATGGTAGCATTTTATATCTACTTGGCAAGGGTGTAAATGGATACACAAGGTGCAGGGGAGTGAAGAATTCAGTTCTTTGCCTATGAACACAATATAAACATACACAGGCATACGTGCAGTAGCAGCAGCAAAAATACCACTTCCAGTTAGGGGAGAAAACATCTGTGGCAGAACTAAGAATTGAATCCAGAACTCTAGAATCTCAATTCAAAACCTTAACCAAAAGACAGCCCTTCCTTACAAGAGTGGCTTCAAAATGCAAAAATCTAAATTTGTAATATTTCCTTTTTGGGAGGCATGCTTTCAATGCAAACATCGCCATTTATATAATTCCATCTCATGGGAAAGTGAAATGTGATGGGGACAGAATTGCCCCTCATGAAAAAAAATCTTGGTTTTAATATTTGTTGAAAAACTTTCACTCATTTTGCACAACTCCGCTTCTATCTCATCCATTATTAGGTCTTATACTGCTGAGGTTAAAATTCTCTAGTTATACAAAAGCCAGCACAACCCTCACTCCTGAGTCTGCAACCAGCTTTTGGAGTGATTGTTGTTACTTCTTAACGGTGCTCTGAAACTGAGTGAACTGGATTAATCAGAAATGGAAAACAAAACATAACATTATACATGAAACAAATGCCCCATTGATTTAAGACAATTAACCTTTGGACTATATTTCTATAAACTGTGTCTCATCATATCCTTCAAACAACAGAAGAAAAAGGAATGCTCAATGTACCTGTGGATTTCCAAGGTTGTGAAAGCTGGTTGTTTTCCTTAGAGTGTTAACAATATGTATAATTCCATTGGATGCTGGTATGTTCGACTGAATGACAGTATACAATTCCCCTGGCAGGTCTTGATACCTAAAGCTCTTAGTGTAGGACTGGAATAATAATACAGGATTATTTCATTATGAAAAATATATCAAAAGAGATCTCTGAGTATATATCTGTAAAACTTCATTTGATTCAATTCCTGCTCCTGTGTAACATATGGCCATGAGCTTACCTGGGGTTACTAGGGAAAAGATAAATAAATATCCTAGGGACCACTCCAAGCTGTGATCTTGGACACAATTTTTGAGTTGTGGGGTGTTTGGATCTGGAGGTCTTGTTAAGCCCCATTACCAAGATGGGATCAAGCCATTAAGCTCAGAATTAGACTTGCCCCAGTTTAGAACTAGAGTTCTGGTCAGAGCCAAGCTCTACATCATACAAGGATGAGTTCAGCAGAAACATGCTGTAGCCTGGATTGACCACACATGAGGAGGAACTGTGTGCCTGCTTGCATGTTTCTGGTCATGGGAGCAGCAGGATCTAGGGGCATCTTTGGAACATGAGACCTGGCTATCACCTTCATTTGCCCCAGATGCCAGAGAAAGGTCACTGCAATATGGCCAAAGCAATCAGTCTCATCTTACTACAAACAGTGCCTACAGCTACTGCACTGAGCATAAAGTGCAACTGAACACTCCAAGGTCATTTAGAAACATCATGTCCAGCACCAAACAGGCACAGCCACACTCTCCTATGTTTTTCATTGTACTATACATTTCTTGAATAGCAACTCCCACCTCTGAACTCCAGTTCACACCACTAAGAGCTTTGGACACAACTAAGGAAGAGGAAGGAGAGACTTTCCAAATCCAAGACTCCTGAGTAAACAAAAAAATTATCCTTGAAAAGCACAGCTCGGATTCCACAGCCGCCAACACTGCTTTGCCCTTCTGTGTAACCTGCATATATCAAAGCACAGACCCAAGGTCAAGGCTGGGAAACTGGGAGAGGAAACATACTAATGTCTCTTGGTCAGCTGTGCAAGGCCACATGGCAAAGGTGCAGGATGAAGAGAGGACAATGGATGGTGGGAAACATAAGCCAAACATGGCCCTGCCCAACCCCACCCCCTCAAATCCCAGATACTAGAGCAGAATCATTAAAATTTATTTTGTATAATGAAAAAGGGTGACTGGAAGGGAAAAGGTTCAGAATTTGTCAGCTACTAGCCCACAGGACAAGTATTCTGAGGGCAGATGTACTACATTCACCAGCAGGGACATATGTATTGTATACACTGTTGATAACAGAGGAAAGCCTCTCTTATCAGATATGCAGATTATTAAAAAAAATTGATTATTTTAAAAATTAAGGGCCAAATTCTGGCCCTTCCACCGCCTCTTTATACCACCCTAGCAGTCCAAAGAGAGCTGCCCCTGAGGGAATGCACACCTGGTGTATGTTCTGCATGCAGACTCCTGCAAAGGGGCATGCTGGGAGCCAGGCCTAGGATGGTGAGAGACCAGAGAAATTCTGGGCTGCACAATAGCCCATAGGCAGCAGGTCCAGGCTACTGTGAGTACTGTCAGCCTCTGCAGTTGCTCTAACTGAAGTTGAAAGACACCTTTTCCTCCCTACCTAGCTAGGCCTTCTGTACTGTGCCTCTCGGGAAGCACACCATGGAGTCTGGTGCAAGGAGTGCTGCTAGGATATGCTATAATCCAGAACCAGGCAGGCTGCAATTTCCCTATAACTGTACACAAAAACTGGTGAGACCTCATCTTCTAGACAACATGCTGTTCTAGGCATCTAAATTGAAGGACAATATAGATGGAGAAGCTTCAGAGAAAAGCAGCAAAAATTATCACAAAGCTGTTGGGGTAGATTTATAAGAAAAGATTACGAGAATGTAATATGAAGATGTGGCTAAAAACAAATAAGGGGAAGTACCTTTTCCAGGTATAAGTTTCTGAAGGGGAAGAGCTAAGAAGGCCAGAAAAAAATGGTTTGTGTTTATCTAGGAGTAATGGGATGAAGCAAAGGATAATCTATGCTTCGGTCTCTGAGGGAAAGTAGGGGAAGGTCCATTGCTTGGGTTATTTAAAACTGGATGCATAGCATATAGAACAATCAATATTGTATTGACAAGGAAATGTAATAGAAGACATCATAGGTCATCTACTCTGTGATTTGATTATTATATTATGGAACAAATTAAGTCCTAAACTGGTTGAAACTTGGCAGAATAAGGAAGAAAGGATTTTAGCATGAAAGTGTGTCAGGGATATAACTTTGGGCCTGTGTCCCAGTACCATGTGAAAACAGCAACCTGGTACCTAGTACGACGTTGTGATACCTGTATCTGATCATTAAACGTCAGCTGATGCCCAGACAATGTCCACAGTGTCTTGATCTTGACCATATCTTCCAACAAATGCTGACCAGGAATTATATGCATTTTGCATAAATGCTGGGCAATTGTGTCCTTTATGGAAATAAATCAGAACACAGGGAGAACTGATACGCCTTCCAAAAAAATAAAATAAAAGCTTTTACATAGTTTCAGCTGTCTTTCCAGTCTAATACACATAGAAAAATACTTATATATATATATAAGTTCCAGATCAGAAAGCGAAGACATTTCCTAATTTATATGCAAATCAGTGCTCATCTGCACCGAGTTATTCCAGAATAGCTATACCTGACTAACTCCATGGGCAGATGCTTTTATTCTAGATCAGTGCCTTATCCTGCATTAGCTTAATCTACTTGCATCCACACCTGGAGTTAATTGGGAATAGTTAATCCACTTTAAAATTCACACCTTAATTTACCCAAATTAAATTTCATATGAAGACAAGCCCTTAGAAGCCTTTTATAGCAGCAGGGGAGTATTTTCACAGGTTTACATATTTTAAGGTCAGAAGGTACCATTAGGATGATCTAGTCTGACTTTCTGCATACCATAGGCCATAGACCTTTACCCAATGATTCCTGCAACAAGCCAATAGCTTCTGGTTGAAGCTATTAGTGTGTGCATGAACAAGAATGAGAGTCTGATCCAAAAGCAAGTGATTTAAAGGGGCTGATCTAGAGAGAAACCTATTGAATTTGGACAAATTATAAGACTGCCCCTTCATCCAAATTCCACATCCAATGTTTCACAAGGCCTAAGTCCTCATGTAAATTCTCTTTGCTTATATTGGGGCATACGTTACCAGTTAATTTGGGGGCACAGCTACTCATTGATTTCAAAGGAAACTTCTGCTCAACAATGCATAGTACAGTGTTGCCCACACAGTTTTATCAAGGACTTGCTAAGTACATTATATATTTGTTTAAAGTTTCCCTGATTGCAGAGTTATTTTTGTTATGCTGTATGTATCGGAATTACATTTCTGACAAAGTCTGACAAGCCAGTTTTGGAGTATTTTTTAAAGGTATTTCATCCTTGTTTCTGAGTGTTCTAAGGTAACAAGCTCTGAGATATAACTCCAGCAGAAAGCTGGCTTAGTCTGTTTTAAATGCCAGTTGAATAACCTGCACGTGTACCTCCTGTCTGATCATCTCTGGTAGAGTTTTTCATTCTACAGGGGAAATGGTATACAAGTGTTTCCATCTGTTTTATGGTTGGTTTAGTTGCATTTCTGACAAATGTTAAAATGAATACAATTTAATAAAACATTTAAAATGGTGGCACGGGAGGGATTTGCATGGTCTACTACAGCACAGGATTGGGAATCAGGGACTGCTGAGCTCTCATCTTGGCTCTGATACCCATCGCTTTGAGCATCATACGAAGAGGTGGCCTCAAGACGCAAAACCTGGATGTAGGTAACAAATAAACCAGGGTCTGGAGGAGTTTTGGATGCAGAGTTTTGGTTCAACCTCTTGTCTCTATAAGAGACATTTGCAACATTCTGCTCTGGGTTGAGATTCTGAATCCCTCAAAGTTTGGATCCCAGGTTCTGCTCAAGCCCATCTCTAGTTAATACTTAACGTCACAGGGGCTGAGGAGTCATTCATATTTTTAGAAATGGTTTACAGTGAGACTTTAAAAAGCACTGTCACTGATGTTAATAGGAGGAGAATTAGGCCACTGCTGAGTGCTTTTGAATATCCCAACCTTAAAAAGTAAAAGGCATACAAAGTGCTGAGAATTATCACTGTGTCACAAGCAGAGATTTTTAAAAAGATTAGTGCAAGCAAGAGCTAACAGATTCAAAATCATATTTAGCGGTAAAAATATCTTTATTAATAAAGAAAGAAGAAAAGAAAGAGGGAGGCTGAGATTTTCAACCAATGCAGGGGATTTAGCATCTCCCATTAAAACTAATCTCAGCCAGAGACTGAATTGTATCTCAGTGGAATTGTTTCTAAACATAATGCATTCCAAAGTTTCTCTCTGACATGTCAGCTACTCTTTAAAGGCTACAGAACTCAAAGCATGAAGAAGTGAGGTTAATAAAAGGGGGTGACACTTACGTTGAAGTCAATTCTATCACTATACGATTGACGGCTTGGCACAAAGACAGTGAAAGGCCCATATTTTGTCAGTGCCAAAGAACACCCTGAAGCTGTTAAAAAACAAAACGCCAAAACAGTTACTAAGCATACAGAACATCATAAATTACCAGTTTTATTATTCCTCTTATTGGGGAAGGGGGGGGGGCGTTAACACATCCTTGTGTCTTTAGCTTAAAGTGAGTGACCAGAGTGAATGTATAGGGAACTGGATGGATCAGGGGATTGGTAGTGGGATATCATAATGCTAGCTTGGCGGTGAATGATATTAGTTAAGAGTTAAATCTTTCTGTTACCTTCAGTGGGTTTTAGATCAAGGCCTAACCTTGCATAACAGTTTCAACACTAAGTCTCAGTTTTCACATGCTTATAACTTTCTGATGTGCAGGGTTGAACTTGGTCTCTGCACAAAGATGAGGGACTTCTGGGTATAGTTAGACTTTATTGCATGAATTCTTTGAGGGCTTGATCCAAACCACAGTGGTGTTGATGAGTTTTTCACTGACTTCAGTGGGCTTTGGATCAGCAGCCAAGCACCCAACTGCACAAAATATTTAGGAAAGTTTGTATAAAAATGAGCTTTGGCCGGGTTGGGGCCTAAATGTGCAGCCTTCACACTGCATTAACACATTCCACCCCACACCTTCCCATTATGCTTATAAGCAGCACCCAGGATTTTTTTTCAGGGGAAAAGACAATACGCCACACTTACTGGAAATACAACAATTAGGAAATGCATTTACTTACACACACACACACACACACACTGTTCCGCCAGTCGATGTTATAGTTACCAATTTACAGTTTAGATTAATTTAGTGGCCAGGTAGGTTGATTATGTGTAGGTAGGAGCTGGGTTTTGTCGGCTGCGATACAATGCTTTGGGGAAGTCTTGGCAGGACGAACCCTAAGTTTTATGGCAAGGCACCCTGTTTATATAGTGTTTTTTTTTATTGGGACCAATGAGTTATGCACCATCATGCTGTAATTAATTGTTGTTTGACGAATGCTTGTTTTTTTTAACTTTTTTATTAACTTTTTTAGGGAGTTATTTCATGCTGGTTTTGATTACACCTATTTTTGCTATTATTGATAGGTGCTTGTTTTATTTTTTAGAGTCGTTAATTGCATCTTTTACTTATTTTAAAATACTAAACCTACAAAGTGGTGACCTGAAAAGGTCTGTTGCTGCTGTGAAATCAGCTCAGACACAGATTCTGGCTGTTGCATCTTTACCAATGGCCCATTAGGCCATTCCTTTTTGCTTTCAGAAAGGGTGGGTGGCAGAATATGATCAAATCATACACTACACATTTAATATATGCTACATTATTATTATTTATTTTTTTATTTTAAATTATACAAAATACAAACATAAAATCCTACTACTACACCCCCCATGTGTGCAGAGCTCTGCCTTAGTTAAGGAGTGCCAAAGTGCACAAAAAGTGGAAGCCTTTCATCTCTACAGCACCAGCTCAAATCCAGCCTGCTGTCTGAGCGTCGTTTGGTGGCCTACATGAAATCAAGGAGGTGGATCTCCAGAAAGTCTTAGTGAACAAGTATCCAGAGTACAAAACTTCTATCATTATTTGTACCATTTTTGGACATCTTAACAAAGAGCCCAAGGAATGAATGAGTAATGAAGTACAAAAAACCATCTAAGTAGTCCCTGCTGGTTGAGGCACATTGATGGACTGATTGGTGAAGCTTGAAGCTTATGCCACCAAGGTCTACACTTCATCTGCTTTGTGGATAGAGGACCTCAGTCACTAGGGCGGTCAATCAGCATTAATACCTCTCACACAGGAATTGTCTCTGTGGTTTAACATGCGCAGAGCTGGCAAGAGCCCCATCATGCAGAAAGAGTTCAGATGTTTCCTTGACACTACCTTTTCTTTTCATATAACAGTAGACATCTCAGTTTTCTTTCAAGTCTTAACCATTCATTGGCAGCCTCCTAGCCCCATCTTAGCTCCGTTCCCCAAAATAATTCAGAAAAGCATTACCAAACATTTTGTTTGCACTGTTTAAGTTCTTGTACCATCTTCCTCGAGTATTAATCTGAGAGATCTCATTCATGAGATTTTTGTAGCAACTTCTCCCATCTCCAATCTCGCCATCTTTGCAGACACAGCTAAAGAGTAAGATATGAGTGAGAAATAATAGTCATTACAAAAACGGTTCTTGGTATGCTTGATAAAGTCTGGATGTGTTCCATTTATATAGACTAGATACTTTGACTACACACTAATCTGTTAAAATCTAAATAAATAGCAAGGAGGAACAACATAGGAGGTGGAGAGACTTATGAGACCCATCAGATCAAATTCACCCCCTCTGTATGAAATAGAATTAGCAATCCAAAGACACAATGTTGCAATATTTTGTATCTGAAGATGGTACCTGGGAACAGCACATTAAACAAGATACCCATTATACTGAGAATTTGGAATACTATAAAAAGAAAGTTTTGACACCCATTAACCTACTACTTCCAAATGCCAGACAGAAAGGATGGGCTTTGCAGGATGTGCAGGTTAATAAATCTAAACTCTGGGGAACCAAGGGGAAGCAGCGAGTGTGTTCCAAAGCTGAACATCCTTCATGGACAGCACCCTGCCTGCAGCTCCTTGTTTAATCCAGGGGAGTGCTGCCTCTGATCACAACTAGGGCAGCAATACATAGTGGAGAGGTGGTTTCTTACCCTGCGCAGAACCCAAACTATTAGGAATTTACAAGTGAAAACCAACAACTTAAACTCCACTCAGAAGCTTATAGGCAGCCAGTGCAAGTTATAGAGCACTGACGGAAGGTGCTTTTTGTGAGGCCTTGGCTATATTAGGGCATTTGGTTTTCCAACAACTGAGCAGCTGCACTGGCGGTAGCAATAGTGTATTAGTGTAGACAGGACTCAGGCCTTTTAGCCACTGTGTTATTGTAGCAGGGTGGTCACCCTGTTCCTGCGAGCAGGTTAAAAAAACCCTGGAGAGGGCTGTGGCTAGGGAAAGGCTGACTGGGGAAGCAGCCTCAGCTGGGGCCACGCCCCAATCAGGCCGCAGCTGGCCCTATAAAAGGGCTGCTAGGCCAGAGCTAAGAGTCTCTCTCTAGCTATTGAGAAAGACAGGCCTGGCTGTGGGGAGCTGAGCAGGGGACCTAGAGTGAAGCAGGGCTGGGGAAAGGCCAGAGGAGCTGGGGAGCTCCGGCCTGAAACCCCCCAGGCTGCAGGCCTTGCTAAAGGCCGAAAAGGTACTGGGGTTGCAGAGGTGCAGCCCAAGGGTAGGCAGAGGCAGCAGGTCCAAACCCTCCTTGCTGATGATGAGTGGCAATTATACTGCAGTCTGCCCCAGTGAGCGGGAGCTAGATAGTGACTAGCAGTAGCCCAAGACTGAGGCAAGGTGGGGATAGAGGTTGAGGGTTCCCCAGAGAGAGGAGACCCAGCAAGATTGCAGGGAAGAACACCGAGAGAAGGGGCACCGGGGTCTGGGAGGGACACGGGGGCCTGCGGCAAGGTGAGATACCAGTCTGCAGAGGGTGCTCTGGAGGCTGGCGAGCTAATTCCCTGGAAGACCAGCAAGAGGCGCCACAGCGGTGAGTCGCTGCCCTGCTACAGTCATGAACAGCAAGTTGATGCACAGAAACATCCAGGTTAATGAGCAAGTGGCCTCATTCTGCACCAATTACAGTTTTCAGATAGTCTCCAGGTGTTGTTCACATAGAGCATGTGACAATAATCTCACCTCGAGGTGACAGATGCAGCAATGGGCCACAGCTGCAATGTCAGTAGCCAAGAGATGAAGTCACACCCATCTCACCAGGTACACGTGGGATAAAAGACTCTTGGCCACACCTGTTACCAGTGAATCTGAACGGCCACGGTCGGTCAGGACCTTGGGTTTACATCTCTTCCAAAAGCAGCAGCCAAGCTGCCCCTTGCACCATGCCTGGGGTTCAGGACTGACTCAGAAGAAAGAGCACCATCTAAGGAACCATCCACAGCACTTCTTAATGGCCCTGAGATTCCCTTTGGAGTTTTCCAGTCCTACCCAAGGCCTAGCTATCGAGCTGTTTAGTATCTGAGCACTTGAGACCAGGCTTCACGCCCAAGGTACTAGTGCCAATCTAGGGAATGTTATTTTTCTAATGCTATGTCCCAGAGCCCTCAACTTCTACTCATCTCAGTGGATATCCAGCTCCATTGGTCCATTCAGACTGCCCAGTGTTTTCCATGAGCCGGCTCTAGGCATATTGAGGCCCCAGGCAGGCTAATGAGTTTTGCAACAAAGCCTATCTGCATGTGAAAATCTCTGTCCAAGTTCACACAGCTTTGCAGCATTCAGACAGCAGCTACTTGGAATCTCAGTCTGAAAACTGCACTTTTTCCTGTCTGGGTTCAATCCAAATACCAGCTTAGCTATTGTTATTTCAGAATTGCAGACTACCACACACAGGGCAAGGGAGGAGGTTTACATGGCTTCAGCCTCGCAAAGGGCCAAATAATGGCTGCTGCAGAGCAGAGGCACTAGAAGAAGAAGAGTGAGCAAGGAGCCCTTCCTCCACCTTGCACAATCCCAGAAGTGAAGCCATAATTTGTCTGATTCGGGCTAGGGAGCACAAGAGGGAGATACCTTTTAGTGCAGCCCGCAGTGTTAATGGCGTCTGAGGGACAGTATCTGAGATAGGGCCATGGCTTCCCTCTCCTGTCCCTGCAAAAGGCCATGGCTATTCCTTTTCTACAAAGTAGCAAGGGACACCCTCACCATGCTCCCCTCCAGGGCCCAAAAGGCATTACGCTAGGGATGTTCCCAGACACTGTGGCTCAGGCAGGACTCCCCTTTCCTAGGGTAGCTCAGCCTCACATGAAGCATGATTGAGCCCAAAGTGTTTGCTTAGATGAGCACTTTTTTCTTCTACGGAAATCGTTTTAAGGCTAGTTTTAGGATGTCTCTCCTCTGTGCCGAGCAGTCATACCCAGCACTAAACTGGGTGTTCGTTCATTCTCCTACTCACGGGCCTACACTGGAAGGCTGTTGAAGATTCTTTCGTCAAACACACATCACAGGGCCCTGTCCAGGAGTCCTCCTGTAACATGCTGTGTCCCTCTTCACGTGTGTGCCACTAGATAGCTTACTACTGCTACCAGCTAACAGGGGCAGCGAGTTATATGTACTCGTGGTGCCTGGGCTCCACCAATATTCAGGGGCCGGGTCTCTCCCTCAGCCCCACCTGCCATCCCCGAGTGTCCCCCAGCCCCAACTTGCTGCCCCCGCTCACATCCCCAGGCCTGGTGGCCTGCAGCTCAGACTGACTCTGCTCTACCAGCTCCTGGCATCAACTGCCGCCACAAGGTCCTAGTGCACCCTATCCACTAACGGCAGGGCAGGCTGCCCTTACCCTGCCCTTCCGCCCTAGCCTTGAGCCTCTCCAACGTCCCAAACCCCTCAATCCCAGCCCCAATCAGAGCCCTCATCCCCCCGCACCCTAATCCTCTGCCCTAGCCCTGAGCCTCCCCACCCTAAACCTGTCATCGTCAGCCCCATGGCTCTCATCCCTGCACCCCCTCCTATCCTCAAACTCCCTCTCAAAGCATGCACCCCTCCCCTTCACACACACACACGTCGCCCCCAAACTCCCTCCCAGAGCCTTCACCCCTCACTGCTCCTGCATCCCCACCCCAGCTCAGAGCCTGAACCCAACACCCAAACTCCATCCCAGAGCCTGAACCCTGCACCCCTCCTGCACCCTAATCCCCAGACCTCCTGCCCCCACCCAAACTCCCTCCCAGGGCTTTAGGTAGATGGGGAGTGGAGGAGTTTTGGGGGGGCAGGTTCTGGGCACCACCAAAATTTCTACAAACCTTCCACCCATGCCAGCTAATGAGGTTACTCCTTTAGCTCAAGTGGCTGATGAAACACTAGATGTCCCATATTCCACCCCTCTTATGGCCCAGGTGAGGGGCTGTCACAGCTACTTATGTAAGATTTTTGTTTGTTTTAATGGACTCTTATTTTTGTTCTTTTCAAAACCCTGACCACAGCCAGTATTCCCCACCTATGTCTCTGGTTTTCCATTATTCAGCTCATCCAAATAAAAGCCTTGTTTTAGTTACAAAAACATGCATCTTTAATGGCGCTTTTTGGGGCAACCTACCTAGCAGTCCCATCTGGACTGATTTTACATTTTGAACTCGCGTCACAGAAGTACCGCTGACACTCATTGACAGATGAGCAGCCTACTGAAGGGTTCAGGCCACTCATTCCAGGCTTACACACACAAGATGACTAAAGAAAGCAAAATCACATGATTAAAATCTTGCAATCACAGATCGACTTGTATTCAAGAATATCCCACAAAGAGTTTGGACGATCTATACTTGCAAAAACAAAGTTAGGATAACAGCTTTGACCAGTGCAATTTAACTCAGCAAGACTCACTGGAAGAATTACGGTAGTTCCCTGGTTTTCTACTACTACATACAAATCCATTAGATGCAATTCGTCACCTTACCTTTCCTGGACTTTTATAGATACAGACAGTGGTATTTTCAGGGCAGCCTCCATTATTGATAATGCATGGATTGATGGGTTGGCATATCTTCCCATCTCCATGATAACCATCTTTGCACGTGCATTCATATTTTTCTGGACTCAGAGCCTTACAGACAGCTAACGAGGAGCATGGTGATGAAGTACAAGGATCCTGAGCTATACGTAAACACAAAGATGAGAGGGGAGCATAACCAAGTCTCTCATTAAAAACCAGCACTTGAAGTACTACATGTAGAAACCCTCTGATCCAAACATAATGGGGGACATGGAATTTATTCAGTTTAAACTGGGAAACTTTTTGACTCATATAACCCAACGTCAGACAATGGAGATATTTTGGCTGAAGGATTTGGATGAGCGAGCTGAGCAGTTCTCATTTCATATTAATAGCATAGAAGTTAATAAGAGAAGGGTCAGAGATGAGACATTTGGGTCTCTGTCTGAACTTCTACAAACTCTGAGGGTATTTGAAACCAGAGTTTTGGTCCATTAAGGTCACCAAATGTGTAGGTTGTTTGGATCCATCCATCTCTAGATAGTAATTTATGTTTAAATAGTAGTGTCTTTTAGTCTTAAGAAAAGCAATTCATGAACATCAAACAAATTTTAAATGAGAGAGAGAAAGAGATCACTATCAATTCATGAAATGCAGCCACCTCTGGGGTGGAAAACAGCAGCCATTAAAGTTGCACAGTTTCACATGTCATCTAAAACTGGCACTCCCAGAAGCACGCTAACCTAGCTCCATTTTGGCACATTAGCCTAGCACAGACACAGAGAAAAAAGTGCTGTTATGGCCCAGGTTACCAGGAGTTCCTAAACATTAGGTCATTGAGGACTTCTCCATATGAACACTTAGTTTGCGGCAAGCTGGTGTATAAAGCCACCCTGCACTAGCCTGTCATGCACTAACTGTCCATGGGGACCTGCTGCAGCACACAATCATTTCCTAATGCATTTGATCTATTCCCATTTCAAACTGGGGCAGTGCACATATGGCTAGTGTGGGGTAGATTGACACCACAGCTTGCCACAAACTCTATGTCCATGTAGACAAGCCCAGAGACACCACAGTGAGGTACATGATTACATGCTTTATTTAGTCTGGCTGCACCATATGATTATTCACACAGAACTGATTAAGTCTCCAGAATCCTGTCCCAACACGACACATTCCCTCCAGCTCGCTGACCTACACAAGCAGCACCCTCGAGGTCTTTAGTTTGGTTTTCCAAAGCTCCCTTACACAGAAATCTCTTGACTTCAGAACAGCCCTTGACACTCAGTTGTGCTCAAGTCAAGGGCTCAGGCTTTGGCCCCACGCATGTGGGAAAACATGGCAGCACAACCCCATTCTGCTAGAGGTGCAGCAGTGTTTGGTGCGTCATTGGCAGCCCCACGCCACATGGATCCAGATTAGGAGGATTTGGTCACAGGGAGGTGTCTCACCTTGGCATATGCTCCCACTCTTTCTATAGCCTGGCATGCAGTCACATATTGCCATTCCGTTCATCACCACACACTGGGCCTTGTTCCCGCAGGCTACACCTCTGCAAAGCGGAAGTTCTGAAATCATAAAACAAAGGGATGGTTCCTTCAGGTGCAGCGGATGCCTCTCAATAATACAGCTTATCTGAGGAGGCCAAGAAATAATTTAAATGATTCCTAATTTAAATGATTATTATTATTTGGGTTTCAGTAGCATGCAGAGGCTCCAGACCAAGATTGGGGCCCCATTGTGCGAGGCACGGTGAACAGCACATGCGAATAGTAAGGAGACTGCCTGTGCCAAGGAGTTTATGCTCTAGACAGATAAGACAGACAAAGGGTAGAAGAAAGGAAGCATTAGCCTCATTGCACAGATGGAGAACTGAGGCCCAGAGAAGGCTGTGCGACTTGCCCATGATCAAAGGCGGAGTCTGTCGCAGAGCTGGGATTGATTCTTGCTCTCCTGCGTCCTCACAGGTTCCTTAACCACGAACCCATCCTTCCTCTGCATTTTCAGACTATTTCTTCTCATCCCCAGCCTTTCCTAGGTCTCAACAGCTCCTCCTCTAGGGGCACATATATTGAGCCCACTTCATGATTTCTAAATTATTTGGGAGGGAAATGCCAACATTTACCTTGATCACACTTCGGGCCAGTGTAACCTCCATGGCAGGTACAGCTTCCATCACCAGAGATCCCATGGTTGCACACTCCATGCTGACATTCACACACTGCAAGAGAAACCCACACAAGCACATACTGGAAGCTGCAGGGAACAGCATGGGCGCTTGGGATACATCCACTAAATACACTGAAAGCTTATAAATCCAATCCAGGCTTTTAAATCTACAGTAGAGTGACCAGATAGCAACTGTGAAAAATCAGCATGGGGGCATAATAGGATATAGGACAAAGCCCCCAATATCGGGCCATCTGGACACCTTAGTCTACAGGCAACTGTACTTTAGCCTCTCACTCAGAGAGGCCAGGGTCATAATGAGGTTTTGCAAGCCAGTCTCAAAAGGTGGAGGGTGCAGGGACTAAGAGCGCTGAATCCCTGTCTGGGGAGTGCAGGGGCAGGCAGAACATGCCCATGGGTGGAGCATGCCGCTCAAATGCAGCATCCACACCACCTTTTCAGAGATGCAGTTAGCCCTCTGTCCCCTCCTCCTCCAGTGGTTGCTGCAGTCCACCAGCTAGCTTGGAAGAAGAGAGGCCAGGGGACAGTTAGTGTCACTAAAGATGCTGTCACTCCTTGAATGCAAGCATGAGGATCTTGGCTATCCCCTATGCCAATACTAGGGTGGGGGAAGAGGGGCAGGCATAATCTGGCTCTATGAAATGCAACGTGTGAGAGGCAGTCCAGGGATCTCTGCCAACATCAAATTTATTAGCTTCATGCGAAGGGCAACATGGAGGAAGCTGAGACATGCTTCGGGGTGGGAGGCAACCAGCAAGCAGCCAGCAGGGCCGGCTTTAGGAAGTGCGGGGCCCAATTCAAACAGTTTCAACGGGGCTCTGGCAGGGATGACTTAAAAAAAAAAACACATGTAAAAAAACACATGGGGCTTTTATTCACTGGGTGGTGCTCTGAGTCTTTGGCAGCACTTCGGCGGTGGGTCCGTCACTCGCTCGAGGTCTTCAGTGGTGCTGAAGAACCCACTGCCCAAGTGTTGCTGAAGACCCAAAGTAAGCGAAGGACCCGCCGCTGAAGTACCGTTGAAGACCTGGAGAAAGTGAAGGATCCACCGCTGAAGTGCCTCTGAAGACCCAAAGTGCCACCAGGTGAGTAAAAATTAAAAAGGCGCCTCTTGCCAGGGAAGGAATTCTCACTGGGCGCGGGGCCCGATTCGGGGGAATTGGTGGAATAGGCCTAAAGCCGACCCTGGCAGTCAGTGGGCGGAAACGGGGGTAGCAGTAGATGATGTGTGGTTTTGTTTTTTATTTTTTTTTGTTTGTTTTTTAAACCAAAAACTGCAGAGAGTTGTGGGTTATGGATGCAAAGGACAGTGGGAAAGAGGGAATAGGAGAAAAAAGGGACTGATCGGAGATCCCAGGTGGGAGAGACTGAACACCCATACTAAAAGGGACGGCTGTGATGATTTTTCAGTTTATTGAATATAGCTTACAAGTGTGTGGCGAACTGCTCACCCTATTCCCAATGATTTAAGCCCACAGTTGGTGGCCTTACTTTCCAATGTGGGCACCCTAGCAGGATGCCCAAATCCACACCTGGGAGCTCAGGAGTTGGTGAGGAACACCAGTGCTGAACAAGTCTCAGTGCTGATTCCAGTGCCCAGAAGTGGGATTTAGACAGTCTAATACTGGACCCACATTACACACTTGATCCCACAGTTTCAGCATCCTCCCCGTCAGGCAAATGCAAAACAGCCTCATCCCGGAGGAGGAGAATGATGAAAAAAGGCTGCAGTTATAATTTTCAGACAGCAGCACCCGCCTCTCCACTGATCAGCCCTCCTGTGCCGCCCTTGTCCACTGCATTCATTTAGCGGTACATGGGGACGTCTCTTTGCAGTTGATTTAGATTGTTCATTGCTGTAGTTTACCTGATTGACAGTCAGGGCCAAACAGATTCTCATCCAGACAATCTTGGCAGGCAAAGCCGCCATACCTCCCCTAAAAGGGCAAGAAAATTTGGTCAGTCATTATTTTCTTATGATGTCACTTAGTTCAAGCTGCAAAGTGATAAATAACTCGTTACGTCTCTCCTCTTCCCCTTTTGATTTTCTGTTCATGCTCAGGTGATACAACATAGAAAACTTTTCTTACAAGTGCTTTACCAATAGCCCTTGCAGTAGAAAGGAGAGTTGATGTAATTTTACCAGTGAGCAAACAGCAGAACAATCATGGCAGACATTGAAGAAACAATGTCCTTATCATGACTAGAAACAAAAATACCAGTTCTCTCATGCTCTCTCTCGGAGCGCGTGATCAGCAGTTCATTCATGTCAATGGGACTTTTTCTGTTTACTTCATAGGGCTGAGTATCAGGCCCTAAATTATTGCTATATCCAGTTTCCTTTCAGACTCAGTTGTGCTGAACCACATACATTTAACCCAGTTTTGATTTTTATCTGGCCTCTTTTTCTGCTGATCTGGAGAACATGTTGCAAATTGTGGCCTTTTATGGTCTCGCTCACAGGGCTCGTCAGTCAGTCAATGGGGTTGTGATTTTACAATCCTCACAGTGTCTGGGTGAAAGCAGCAAAGAATACCCACGAAAGCTCATGCTCCAAAAAGTCTGTTAGTCTATAAGGTGCCACAGGATTCTTTGCTGCTTTTACAGATCCAGATTAACACGGCTACCCCTCTGATACTTGAGTGTCTGGGTGAGTTCTTTTATGACTGAGTTAGACCCTTCCTATACTCTCAGGCACCAACTGGGTATATGAGGTGTGATGGGTACTGCGAGGCAGCTGCAGGTCTCAGCTGTGAGACCTGAAGCAAGGAAGGACCTCATAAGGCCAGGGAGCTGTGTATTTAGTTTTGCCTCATTGCCTTCTCTAAGGTGAACTACCAGATGCACATTTAAGCTCATGTAGGAGGAGTGTCTTTCAGCTTGTTCCCATGAGACTTGTATGAGGAGCAGTACTGACCTGAATCCATAGGAGCCCCTGTAACAGCAAAACAGAGGCCCCTTGTACCCTCCACCTTCTGGAGGGTGTTTGTAAGAAGAATAGGTACACAGACCCTCACATTGCAGGGTGGACTGGGCCCTGGGGCTGGTTTGATGTGGACAGTCTAGCTAGAACTGCCCATCTAGGTGGAGTATAAAATCCAGATCCTCCAAGCTATTTAGGCATTTTGATGGGAGTTAGGCAGCTAAACACTGTTGAGGATCTGGACCCTAAGCTCCTTGGTGTGCACATTGTCAAAGAGAAAAAGTAAACGTGAAGAAAGTCCTGCCCATTAAGGTCCAAAAACACCAGACCTTCTTTCAGCCCAAGGGAAACTATAGACAGAGCTTATTTCACTCAGGAAATGGGGAAAATCCCCCCACACTTGTCAGCTCCATCTCTTCCTAGAGATTCTTCCAAACTCTCACAGCCCTTGCTTCCTCATAGCATGTGCCTTGCACATAGGGTGACCAGACAGCAAATGTGAAAAATCAGGACGGGAGTGGGGAGTAATAGGAGCCTATATAAGAAAAAGACCCCAAAATTGGGACTGTCCCTATAAAATCGGGATATCTGGTCACACTACTTGTACAGCATGTGAAGGGGAATTCATTAGTCCTCCACAGCTGGCCCAGCCCTGCTCCCCTACAAATCCATATACTTACTGAAAGCAACTACACGCTTTCGGCCAGCAGAGGGTTAATGCCTTCCCTGCGGGCCCGTGGCCTGGACCTAATACATGCATCACATGGCATGACATTTCCTCACAGTACATCCTGTACTGACCTCACAGGTGCAGGTTCCATTCCGAGTTATACCATCCAAACAGGTCCCATGGCCACTGCAGGGCTTTTCAGGTCCACCAGGGCATTCTGGCAAACAGGAGGCAGGCCACAGATTAGCAAAATCAACACTTCTCTGTCCCCGTATACATGTTTACTACAACCATTACTGTTATTGCAAACAAATGGACTCAGAAGGAATGAAATGTCTGCCTGTAGGTGGCTTCAGTTGTGTTAACAAACAGGGGGTTCCTCTCCACTGGATCACAAATGGTTTTACTTCTCTGTTGTCATATATGACAAACCTTATCCATTCTGTTAAGGACAAAGAGCGATAAAAGAGTCTAAGGAGCTGTAATTTACTTAGGCCAAGGGGAGCTGAGGACATTCAGATCTTTGTAGGATCAGGCCTTTTATTGTTAACTCCATTAGAAACAGGGAAAACCTGAATAGATTTTCTGCCAAATATTCAGGAAAGGCCAATCATGTTGGAAGCTCAATTTGAGACAGCCCGAGACCTACTTTTCAGAGACGTGGAGTGCCTGCAGCTCCCACCGACTCCAGCTGGAGTTGGAGTAGGCAGCACCTCTGAAAACCAGGTGCCTGGTGTCTCCAGATGCGGCCTCCAAAATGGGAGGGGACTGCTTTTGAAAATGTTATGCTTGGCCTTTTGGGTCAGCTGTGCTCTGACAGAGTCTAGATGCTTATTCAAGCCACTCAAGGCCGAAAGCAGGCTAGATAGGCTCAGTGGTTTTAGCATTGGACTACTAAACCCAGGGTTGTGAGCTCAATCCTCCAGGGGGCCGTTTAGGGATCCGGGGCAAAAATCTGTCTAGGGATTGGTCCTGCTTTGAGCAAGGGGTTGGACTAGATGACCTCCTGAGGTCCCTTCCAACCCTGATATTCTATGAAGAAAATCTCATCACCTCAGGCCCTCTCTGGAAATGGGGAGTCTTTTCTATTTTCAACTGGTCTGGCAAGAGTGTGGGATTTGCTTCATGTAACGTAGGCCACGTCTATACGTACAACGCTGCAGTGGCACAGCTGTACCAATACTACAGAGCATCTGGTGAAGATGCTCTATGACAATGGGAGACAGTTCTCCCGTCAGCATAAAAAACCCACGCACACGAGTGGAAGGAGCTTCTCCCACCGACACAGGGCTGTGCACATGAGCGTTTATGTCGATGTAACTTATATCACTCACAGAGGTGGTTTATTCACACCCCTGCGTGACATAAGTTATGCCGATACAGACTGTATTGTAGACACAGCCTTAGTAATTCAGCTTCTTGGCCTCACGACAACCAGCAAGTGTTAAAACAACAGGAAATGACTCAAATATTTTCAGATTCAAATAGCTTGGTCTGAAATATAACTGAAGATTCAGATTGGTTATTTTCACTCCTGGCCTGAGACTTCATGTGGTTATAGTGGCTGCAGAGGCGACGAACTGCAGAGTATATAGGGGTACTGAAGTTCCCAGAAGGAAATCTCTCTCTTTCCTTGGAAACTTTCTTAAAGAAAAATTCTTTTAAAACTTGTTTTGTTTTTTTTAAATAAGTGTACCTTCTTCAAAGGGAGTTTTGCCATGAGTCAAAACACAACAGGGCTCAAATCATGTGCAGGGGAGAAGTTCCCTTCCCAAGACCTTCAAACTTCCCTACATACTGGAAATCTTGGGATCCAGTCTAAGTGTCTTGGAAACATGAAAGAGAATTCTGAAAATAAATCACTCCCCATGGAGTTGACCTGCAGGACTGGTAATTCTAGGGAAGCACTTTGAACTGCCTTGACCTGTCAATGGCTGGAAGGACCCATGAAGAACCTACCATAGCACTCAGTACCCCAGAATCCCGGGCAGCATTTTTTCTCCTCAATTTCCTTCTTACACATGTGACTGCACCCTAGTAGGGAAAGGGTGTCTTCTCCAAGATTTACTGTGTATCTTAAACAGAAAAATCCAAGATCAGTGATTGTAACAAACAGTTTGGGACCCAACCTATTCTGTATAGATTGGACTGGATAACAGACTGATCAGGACAATGACGGGAGATTTCTGAGCTGCTTTTTGATCCATACGGAGTAAACTGTTTGAAAACCACTCCATATGAATGAAGAGTGCAATACACTGTCCTGGGGCATGGGACCACAAGCCCAACCCAGGCTTAGGAGGTTATATTATGCAAGGCTCCGATTAATTCATTAGCTTCCAAATACTGGATCAGATTTTGAGTCCTAGTCTTCATCTTCAAAGCTCTGAAGGAGCTGTATTGTCTCCAAGACTGACCCTCCCTGCCTCCCTCATATTTATAATCCATGGGAAAAAGACGGTTACTCACCTTTGCAACTGTTGTTCTTCGAGATGTGTTGCTCATATCCATTCCAATTAGGTGTGCGCGCGCCGCATGCACGTTCGTCAGAAGATTTTTACCCTAACAACACTCGGTGGGTCGGCTGGGTTGCCCCCTGGAGTAGCGCCATTATGGCGCCGGATATATACCCCTGCCAACCCAACAGCCCTTCAGTTCCTTCTTGCCGGCTACTCTGACAGAGGGGAAGGAGGGCGGGTTTGGAATGGATATGAGCAACACATCTCAAAGAACAACAGTTATAAAGGTGAGTAACCATCTTTTCTTCTTCGAGTGCTTGCTCATATCCATTCCAGTTAGGTGATTCCCAAGCCTTACCTAGGCGGTGGAGTTGGAGTGAGATGTTGCAGAATGCAAAACTGCTGAGCCAAATGCTGCATCATCTCTGGACTGTTGAACTAATGCGTAATGTGAGGCAAAGGTGTGAATCGATGACCAGGTAGCTGCCCGACATATTTCTTAGATGGGAACATAGGCCAGGAAGGCGGCAGATGAAGCTTGAGCCCGGGTAGAATGGGCAGTGAGGTGGCTAGCCGGAACGTGAGCCAAATCATAGCATGTACGGATGCAGGATGTTACCCAAGATGAAATTCGTTGGGATGAGACTGGTAGGCCTTTCATCTGGTCTGTCACAGCTACAAAGAGCTGAGGTGACCTTCGGAAGGGTTTTGTTCTCTCGATATAAAAGGCGAGAGCTCTGCGAATGTCTAGGATGTGCAGCTGTTGTTCCCGACGCGAGCGGTGCGGCTTCGGGAAAAAGACTGGGATGAAGATGTCTTGATTGACATGAAAGGCGGACACCACCTTAGGGAGGAAGGAGGGGTGTGATCGCAGCTGTACCTTGTCCTTATGGAATACCGTATACGGGGGGTCCGCTGTCAAGGCCCGAAGCTCAGATGCTCGTCTTGCTGAAGTAATAGCAACAAGGAAGGCTGTCTTCCAGGAAAGGTACAGCAGCGAGCAGGTGGCCAGTGGTTCGAAAGGAGCACCCATAAGCTTGGCTAGCACCAGGTTGAGATCCCAGGTAGGGGTCGGGCGTCTGACTTGAGGGTACAAACGTTCCAAACCCTTGAGGAACCTTGAAACTATGGGTTGAGAGAAGATTGATTGGCCATTTTCCCATGGGTCGAAGATGGAGATGGATGCCAGATGCACCTTTATGGAAGAGACTGCTAGGCCCTGTTCTTTCAGGGACCAGAGGTAGTCCAGGACAGTAGGAACAGACACCTGCCTGGGGACTGAGTTACGCTGAGCGCACCAGCAGGAAAAACACTTCCACTTGGCCAGATGTGTCATCCTAGTGGAAGGCTTCCTACTGCCCAAGAGCACCTGTTGGACCGAGGCAGAGCAACACAACTCAGAGTGGCTCAACCACGCAGCAACCATGCTGTGAGATGAAGAGACTGCAGGTCCGGATGGTGAATCCTGTCAAGTCCTGTGTTATGAGATCCGGCCAGAGTGGCAGGGGAACCGGGTCTGCCGCTGAGAGGTCGAACAACATGGTGTACCAGTGCTGCCTCAGCCACGCTGGAGCAATCAGGATCAGGTGGGCGCTGTCCCTGAGGAGCTTGAGTAGGACTCTGTGGACGAGCAGAAACAGTGGGAAGGCATAGAGTAGGTGCCTCTTCCACGGGATCAGGAATGTGTCTGAGAGGGAGCACGGGGAGCGTCCCTGGAAGGAGCAGAACACCTGGCATTTCCTGTTATCTCAGGAGGCAAAGAGGTCTATGTGAGGAAATCCTCACTTCCGGAAAACAGAATGGATGATGTCCGGATGAACTGACCACTCGTGAGACAGGAAGGATCTGCTGAGGTGATCCGCCAGAGTGTTCTGGACTCCTGGGAGAAAAGACACTACCAAATCGATCGAGTGGGCTATGCAAAAGTCCCAGAGGTGGAAGGCTTCTTGACAAAGGAGGGAGAAGCGTGCTCCGCCCTGCCTGTTTATGTAAAACATGGCCATTGTGTTGTCCATGAACACTGATACACAACGGCCTTGGAGATGTCTTGAAACACCTGGCATGCTAGACAGACCGCTCTCAGCTCCTGCACATTGATGGGTAAGGCCAGCTCTTGAGGCGACCAGAGGCCTTGAGTGCGAAGGTCCTCGAGGTGGGCACCCCAACCCAGAGATGACGCATCCGTGGTTAGGGCCATCGAGGGTTGCGGTGGGTGGAATGGCATCCCTGCACAGACTAGAGTGGGGTTTAACCACCAGGTTAGGGAGCCCAGAACCTTCCGGGGAATAGTGAGCACCAAGTCCAGGCTGTCTCTGTGTGGTTGGTATATTGAAGTAAGCCAGGTTTGAAAGAGATGGAGGCGTAGCCTCGCGTGTTTGGTCACGAAGGTGCAGGAGGCCATGTGACCTACACTAGGCTGAGGCAGGTGCGCACCGATGTTGTCAGGAAGGTTTGAAGACCTCAAATAATTGAAGCCATTGCTTGAAAACGCAACTGCGAGAGACAGGCTCTGGCCAGACTGGAGTCCAGAACCGCTCCGATGAAGTCTATTCTCTGCATGGGTGTCAGAGTAGACTTCTCTGTGTTGATCATCAGGCCTGCAGATGTGGCACTTATCGGTAAGGTGGGATCCCCTAGGCACTTGAGGCAGGAGTCGTGGGGATCCCCTATTGGCATCGGCTTTTGGCACGCCGAGCATGGTTTGAATCCTGGTGCCTTGGGCATGGGCCTGTACCGGGGTGGAGGAATGGTGCTAATCCCCGATCCCCCCTTAAACTATATACACTAACTATAAATACAACAACTAATACTAACTATAACTACAAGAACTCGAACTATACACACAATAAACAGCAAAGAACTACGAGTAGCTAGGGACGTGGGGATCAGCAAAGCTGCGCTCCACAGTTCCAACGACTGTCACGGGCGGTAAGAAGGAACTGAAGGGCTGTTGGGTTGGCAGGGGCGCTCCAGGGGGCGACCCAGCCGACCCACCGAGTGTTGCTAGGGTAAAAATCTTCTGATGAACAGGCACGCAGTGCGCGCACACCTAACTGGAATCAATATGAGCAAGCACTCGAAGAAGAATAATGGAATATTCACTGGTAAGGTCAAGGTTTGTGGGAGATGGAGACAGATCACCAGTCCCACTAAGGTCACGGTGCACTGCTGAACGGGGCTAAAAGTGACTTTAAAGTGGCCCTAAAGAGGAAACTGAGGATTCTGCCTCTGTGGTGGGCGGGGGGGAAGCATGTCAGAAATCGAAGCAGATATATAGCAGGCATGGCTGGCTTTACACCAGCTCCATGCCTCACTTCTGTCAGAGGGGTCATGTTGTGGGCAGGTAGGGGCAGGGGAAGATGCTCCTGAGTCAGAGCCAGAGAGCAATGCACTCTGCTGATCTCCAGCATGGTAGTGCTAATCCTTTGTCTAATTCACAGAGGAAGGAATGGCCGTGTGATTACGCACTTGATGGCGATTCAGGAATTTCGGGGTCAGTTCCCAGTTCTGCCACAGACTTCCCGTACAACCTTGGACAAACCATTATGTTCCCTCAGTTGTAAAATCAGTCTGATATCCTTCCTCTCACTTGTCCCTCTGGCTGCCATATCTAGAGCATAAGCTCTTCACCGCAGGAACTGTCTCTTACTGTGTGTGTACACAGCTCCTAGCACAGTGGGGCACTGATCTCACTTGGGGCCTCTAGGTGCTTCAGGAATCTTCATCATCATCATTTATAAAGGAAACATTAAAAATATTAGTGCTTAGTTGTATTATTATTACTCCCTTAAATTTATCTTTGGCAAGAACTTAACTTTCCTTCATTGACTCAACTCAAGTGCCTTGTTCCACACTTTTACGCTTCCATTGTGCTAATCTGATCACCAAATACATCTGCAATAACTGAAAAATGGCTGGGGCTATTTTTAAAATGTTTCCAGCTAGTAGTAAGGCACAGAAAACAGTGGACAATAGAGCTCCATGTTAACTGCTAAAGTTCACTATTGACTAGATTTGCAGATAATAATCTATAGTGTTCTGATTTTGTACAACCTTTTGGTAAATTCATTTTCCCTTCACCTTTTTCCCATCACAGTTCAGCTACAAAAATGTGTTCAATTTAGCAGAATGAGCATAGAAAATACAGGAACAAGCAGTAGATCAAAAGGGAAATAAGAGGGTTAAAAAATTCAAAAGTGACAGTGAATTTGGTTTGGTTGCTAGAACAGCAGAAGGGATCTATAACTGGTTCTGTTCTTGATTCAATGTGTGACCTTGGACAAATCACATAGACTAACATTTTTAATCTTGGGTGCCTAGAGTTAAGTACCTCACATCCCAATCCCACAACTTGTTCTGTGTGTATAGGCCCTGTGACCACACAGAAGTCAATGGGGATTCACAGGATCCAGTCACAAGAAACAAGCTGCAGGATTGGGGCCATAGACTGTATTTAGGCCCCTAAATAAAAGTATCTTGATTTTCAGGGGTACTAGTACCTGCAACTCCTGTCTGAACTCAGATGGAGTTAGGTGACCAGATGAGAGGAAGAAAAGATCGGGACACATGGTGGGGAGGTCACCGGTGAAGGGGAAAAAAAAGAGTACCGCGAAATATCAGGACAAATTGCGTCCTGACCAAAGATCGGTTGGGACGTGGGACAAACGCCTAAACATCGGGACATCTGGTCACCCTAAGTGGAGCTGTGAATTCTCATTACCTCTGAAAATCAGGCTACTTTTATTAAAGGTGCCTAAAATATGGGTTTTGGTGCTTAACTCTGGGTGCTCAAATCTGAAAATTTTGGCCACAGTTTGCTCCACAGGGTTATGAAGTATAAGGAATTAATGTCTGTTCAGTTCTCTGAGATCTTCAAATGACTGCACTAGAGAAATATCACTATTAAATACTCATTATCTATATATCTATACACATGACCATGAGTACACATACATGAACTATGCTCTTCAAGCTGCCTCTTCTTTAACCCTAAATCAGAATTATATTGCTCCCCACCCAATGGTAGAAACCAGTCACATCTCTCTTCCTGTATTCTTATGCAAGGCAACTTCTCCCTGGCCTGCAAAAAACATGCCTTGAAATGCTGACTTATATGTGATTATATATAATAAATACAAAAGAGTTATAGAATGGCCTGTAAACCTGATATGGCAGACTGAACAGGGAGATGGGCCTTACCTGCAGCCTCTTTCTCCTAACGCTTGGGTCATCTTTATCCACCCTTTTGGACACACCACTTTGGGGGCCACAGCACAGGAGGTGCAAGGTGTAGCCAAGGTGAACATCGTCTTGACATTGCAATGCATGGATTTTAACTTAAAAAAATAAAGCATTAAATTGTTACCTTTAGTCACTGATCTCATCTTCCCCCACTATCTCCCCACCCTGAGGACCCTGATTTACACTGGGAATTTCATCAAGGGGGGCCAGCAGGCAGTGTAGCTACTTTACTGCAAACCACAAATGCAGACAGGCTAAACCATGACTTTACACTGGTAGCAGCTTACTTCTGCTTGGATCTGGGTTAAGGTGCACCAGTGCAAATACAGATATTCTAGTGGCTGACTCCAAGACCTGACTCTAACCTTATTTTCTTTTACTAGAGTAACAAATGTCAGTGGGTAACGTTCCTTATTGTGCAACAAAGATGAGATCAGATGCTGACTTGCTTCTCTTTATAAATAATTGATCTATTTTTTCCAGCCCATAGAGGCTCCCGTCACAATCAGAGCCCCATTGTGCTAGGTGGGCACAAACACAAGGCACTGCTGCAAAGAGCTTACAAACTAAATAGAGAAGACAAAGAATGGAAGGGGGAAAAGGTGTGAAGTAATTTGCCCAAGGCCATGCTGCAGGACAATGGGAGAGCCAGGAACTGGACCCAGTTTTTCAGAGTCCCAGTCCAGTGCTCTGCCTACTAGAACACAATGCACTCCTGTTTTGCTCAACTTGATTCAGGCCTGAGAGAAGTCTCCACAAAGTACTGTCACCAACAGGACTGATTCATCCATGGTCTTTGTGGCATGTTCGAATTATTGACAGCCCACTCAAAAAGAAATGACACTATAATCCATCCTACCCACTCTGCTGAGACTCTGCCCTGCTAGTGATGGCATAGGCTGGTTTGGAGAGTAGGTCTGAGGCCTGCATGGATAGAGTGGAATTCATGGCCTGCATCTGCAGAGTAGGAGCTCTGATTCTCATCGGGGGGAGGGGGGGGAGAATATGGAAGGTCCCAGTCTGTACAGAAAGGGCAGAGTGGTGCATAGTGGAATGGTGAACAGGGTAACAGTGTTCTTTATAGACTGTATATGGAAAACAAGGTATGATAAAGCAGCAGCAATGGCTTGAGCCTGGGACTGTACAACAGAAGACCTGAGTTCCAGTTCTGACACTGTTTCACTGGGTGGCCTTGAGCAAGTTACTTATGCTCTCTATTCCTTAGTTTCCCCATCTACCTCCCCTCCTTCACAAGTGAGGTGGCAATGTTTCATTCATTAATGTTTCTAGGGCACCTTGCAAAGCGTGGCTGGAAGGCATGACAGAAATACAGTATACATTAGATTCCTTGTTCACTGCACTTTCCAGACAGAGTCCCTCCAATTTTGCATTGCACCTGCCTTTGATCTGTTTAATAAAAGAGCCACCTGAAGCTTGGGCATTTGAATGCCCTTTCAGTGCTCTGCCTCCTCCTAAACCATGCCTTTTTAGATGGACGGCCATCCCTAGCTCCCTTTACTAATAGCCTTAAAGTCTCTCCTTCCACTGCCAACCCTTCTCTATTGTTTGGTAGAGGGCTGCCCTTCCACAACTCAGCCACTAGAGAACAAGATTCCTACATGTCTCATGCAACTTCTAATTTTATAGGCTAGTTTATTCCTCTGTCAGCAGGAGACAAGAAACGCAGTGGCAGCAGACACTTTGTAATATGAATTAACATGCCTTCTATCCTACTGAAATGGCTAATCACCACCACAGAGCTGAGAAAACCAGTCTAAATAAAGCCACATGCACATTCCTCTCAATGCTGCTAAATGTAAAAACTGAACTGGATGTATGAACCAAAAGAAAATCTGTCTAAGGGAAAACATTTCATATTACTCATATGGACACTGCCAAGAAACAGGTTTCAAACAATTTTCTTCCTGTTGCATGAAGGTGCTCAGATATAACGGTGAACAGGGTAGGGTATTCACCTAGATAGATCTAATTACACACCTACATAGCACTCACAAACTCTACAATAACTAATCAATAAGTCCACTATCTGGCACTTACACACAGCTCTACAACAAACCAGTGTGCAGGCAATGAAGGGATTTGTTTGTTTATTTGGTAAGGAGAGAGATTTCAACTGCAAGTTATTAAGGGTTTATTGTAAAATCTTACCATTTTTTAAAACCTGTGAGCAATGACAGACAATCCTTTGACAGTGAAGAAGCCATTGTTTGTTCATTCACTGAGACAGCTGCACTGTTTGATATGAATAAACACTGCTGTACAGATCAGCATGCAGCTAGTTTACTGCTACCTCCTCAAGCTCTCCTGGGCAGGTTTGGGATTGGATTCTGGACTGAGTTTTGCTTCTGTTGGGTGTTAAACAGGGTATCTTCTCAGTCTCTCTGAGAAGAATGAAGGCTCATCACTTAAATCTCACATTGGGCACAATGTCAACCTTAACCGTTTTCAAGTCAACTTTTCAACAGCTGCAGTTTAGAAATACTTTTAGAAAACACTGAGGAAATTCTACAAGGCACTTTAGGGCTCAGTCCTACCAGGGGAAAGTCCCCCTGACACCAGTGAAGTAAGTGGGAGTCGAGGATGCTCAGCCTCTTAGAGGATTAGGCCCGCAGTCCTCATGCTGCTTTTGTATCCTCTTTGCATTTAGTGCTGATAATGCGTAAATCAAAGTTTACTTAAGATCCAAGCAAAACTCCATATCCTTAATTTTACATATACAATACAGACTATAGATATTACATACACACAGAGGAAAGGTAGCAGATTGTTTTAAAGCTTAATTAGGGAGGTGATTCAACATATAACTAAATTCACACTGAAGTGTGTGTGTGTGTGTGTGTCCTTCAGTAACACAGCCACCATCTAAAAATGAGTAATTATCCTACGATCATTTAACTGCAAAATAAAGACTTGCGAACTTACCTTCTGACTCTGCCCTTCAACTGTGGAAATGAACCATGCTGATAAGAAAGAAAACAGTAACCCAGGAGGATGCATTTTCATGCTTTTACAGATGGGACCCTTTTCTTGAAGGGGTGGTTGATGTAGAGGATGCAATTTCAGTAAGATAAGACCGCCTACTAAGAAACAGATCCAAGAAAAAACAGAGGTTGAACATAAACAGGGAGAAAACACTTTTGCACTCTGGATCTCCTATTCCAAAGTATACAGAAATGATTCTGCTACTTTTAACGTCAAAAATGAGTCAACAACAGCTTTTTTTCCTCTCTTTCTTTTTTTAAACACACACACACACAAAACCCTGTGGGTAGAAGGTTTACTGAAAACAGGAACATCTACGGATTTCCTCCCACATATCAGTTCAAAACAGATGGAAGGAAATCCTTAGTTTTGAACTGATTGGAATGAAATATGTTAACTATATCCTTAACTGGAGGCAAACCCAAGAGACAAACATATACAGGAGAATCTGGATGGCAAATCAATTTCATTTCATTGCTGATAGTACAATCAAGCCAACTAAAAAACACCATCCATCCATTGCCTGTTGCAGCAGATATTTATTTGTTCTATAAGGCAAATCTTTGCAGATGGTCTATATGATACTTAAGATAACAAATATTGCCTATAAAGCAAAATTGGCCCCTTTGTTGGGGTTTTATGTTTATTTAAAATGGATGAGTTGCTCAACAAGAAGAGTGTTACATTTAGCATACCAGCTTCTCTGCGGGTGACAGCAAAATATAAAAATTATTTTCTAAACACGTTACTGGTAGCTAAAATAATTCAGGGAGAATGTTTTTCAACACTTGGAGTAATCAAGCCCTTAAATTTAAGAGACGTGCTTGTCCTTGCATTGAGTTTGCAACTGAATATCTCTTGCTGGTGGCAGTAGAGAAAATTAAGAAGATTTACAATGTTTGATGGCGCTTTATCTACAAAGGTTGCCAATAGCATTCACTTTATTTAGTGGTGTTAGGAATTGTCCAAACAGCACTTAGCTGTAAATACTATTAGACCATGATGATAGTGACTAAGTATATTAATAGGTTTATTTAGACGTTTCAAATGTGTGTATAAGCAAATCAGTCATTTTTAGAATTTATTTGTGCGTATATCTAGATGAACACAGTGTATTAATTTTTAATACTTATATAGCACTTTGCATGCATATATATATATATATACACACACACACCCCGCATGTATTAATACACAGTACTTGGCATACACATTCCCAACAACAAAGTACATAAAAACATAACAGGAAAATAATAGGCACTATACTTACTAATGCTCTTAATTGTAGTCTACCTCTTCTCCCATCTAACAGAGAGATACAGGCTGACGAACAGCGATGTTATATATCTCACAGCAACAGGAAGCAAACAAGGCCTGTATAAAAAGTCCCAGCCCCGCAACTCACTTCCAGCTTGATCAGACGATTCAGCCCATTTGTCCCTTTGAGGCATTCTAATGCAACTGCAATCCTGGGAAAAGGGCCATGCAGGCAGCATATCACTATGGAACACACCTGGGTAGACCCAGCCTCTGGTCCATACCAGAGTGAAGTACAGATCAGTGGAGAGGCGTCAGGTGCCAGCACAGTCACCACAGGGCCTGGTGTTCAAAAGGATTGAGTTGGGATAGAGTGATGGGAGAAGAAAAACTGATATTCAAGAGAGGGGAAAGGGAAGGTCATGCATCTGATCTTCTCTTTTCCAAGCATCAAATACTCCCAGACCAGCTCCACTTCAGCCATCATCTCTCAGGCACCATACCCACCCCAATCCAGCCACCTTCTCAATTGCAAATTTTTCATTGGCTTCCATAGTGAAAAGCACCAGCAACCTAAAGAGCTTCCCAGCAGGGAAAACTTCCCTCACCTCTCTTTCCTCACGAAAAACAATGCCTCCCATCATGAGCATTGGCCCAGGCAGGCCCCAACCTATTGACCCTCCTGCATCTCCCAATGGAAAAACTTCCTGATTGGCCTACCCTCCCCTTTGTGAAAAGCCTCCCCTTGATAATAGAGAGACAAGTGCCTAACTTTGCTGTGGAAACAGCCCAGCTACCCACAGCAACAATATCCTAAGCTCACCACTGATAACTCCTTTGGATAGGCTGTAGATCAGAGCAATAGAACAGGTAGGGTAGTTGCAATATATAAAATACATTATCTGCTAAAATACTTGGGCTCTGTTTACCACCACACTACTGCAATATGCCAGTCAAGAAATCGAAGGTCTAAATCTATGTACCCCAAGTCATGTTACTAGTCTTTAGTCATGTGCATAGACTTCTCCTTATCATTAATAATTTTCTGTGAGAGTAAGGTTTGCAGGAACAAGTCCAAAGCTCTCTATTTATAATCCCCATTACGTATAGCTGAATTTATTCACAGCATATAAAAAAAAAAATCACTAAAAAGTTTGACCACACAAGTGATCATTCAGAAATCCAGCACAAATTATTAAAGCTGGTCAGAGTTATAAAGAATGAGGAAGTCACTCATTATAAACAAATCAAGGCAGTGTGGAATGAAAATTTACATATTCAAATTGCTGTTACACCGCACAATAGTTGAACAGCAACATTCTTCTGTCTGCCTCTGATTTGAGATTTAGGCTTACTCAGCAAATGGCTACATTACACATGGCCAAAGCAGGAATTCAGTACAATGCAATTGTTGGAACTGTGGTATGGTTAAGGCTAACCTGCTACCAGTGTCGTGGAAATGTGCTCATGTTCATACATTTTGGGAGTTGGAGGGTAAGAGCAGTGTAAGAACAGATATGGTAATCTTGCTGGATCTTACACTTTAAGAGGGGACTTTGACAATTTATAACATTGGTACTTCCTATATAAATTCTCAGAGAAGTCCTTAAGAGCTGCCTTGGCAGCAAGAGATACTCCCAAACTGTGGCCCACAGACCACCCATGGTGAGCAGAGTATGTGAGCTGGCTGGTCACATGGCGACCAGATTTTTAAGTGCTCAGCATCCACAGCTGAGGGATAGATTTTCAAGAGAGCCAAGCTCTTACTGAGGGACCTAAAGAAGGGCCAGATTTCCAAAAAACATCAGCACACAGTAGTTCCTAACGTGACAATGATGGCCAGATTTTCAGAAGTGCTCGGCACCTAAAGTGTCACAGACACAAAAGGTGAAACAAGGACCAATCTTAGGGTTTTAGATTGTTATCACCGTAATATCTGACTTACTGTAAGGAATTATACCTTGAGTTATAGATATCATGGTGCCAACTGTTATGCCTTCTTATCAGAGCATACTTCAGTTAAGACAAAAGTTAGAGGAGGATACACAATCTAAAATGAACACTGAGCAGTTCCATTTTACAGCGACAGGGCATAAAATAAGAGATTATTTCTTTAAACCAGACAACGTTGCTGCCTCTTAGTGGAACACGCAGTTTACTCCAATTATTATTCCAGCAACCTGTGTGAAAACTTGCAGTCCTAATGAAGAGAAAACTTTAGCTACTTGTTACTGCAGGAGTTGGAACAATATAAACAGCTACAGTAACTTGCAGGACTGACCAAAACCCAGAAGTGTGAACAGGGTCAGAAATCTTTTGCCCTGGCTTTCTGGATGACCAGTAGTAATTTCCATCAGATAGCAGTCTCTGCCCCAGTTCATAGTGGATAGAAGCCAGCATCATTCCAAGTGCTCTCTTACCTGTCACTTTTATGGGCAGTCTGACCAAAGAGGCCAACAACTGAATAAAACAGAATATTGGCAGGGCAAATTTGCATTACTGCTGCATGTACTGCTCCTGTGATATGAGTAACAAAGTCTCTGCCTGTAGTAATTTCTATATGGCACCTTCCATCGGGGCTCAACTGACCACACCTGCAAAAAGCATGTTAATCGAACCAACCAACCAGCATTAGTGATGGGAGACATCCTTTGCCCCATCCAGCCTGAGAGATTGCAGGTGGACTCTGGTTGTGTGAAGACAACAATAATTTCAACTGTCAGTTTACTCTTAACAGCAGCCAACTCAATCACTGCTAATTCCATTGCTGGAGCTATTAAAATAATCCACCAAAGGTATAGACAGACACCTAAATGTCTTTGCAAGCAAATGCCTCAGGAAAATGCACAGTATTAAATAAAATGAATTTATTACAAATTCTGAGATTCATCATAGAGTTCAGCAACTTGTTATCCAGAAAAGATAATGGAAATATCTGGGAGATGTGCTAAGAAAGAAACCAGATCATCTGCCATGACAGACCTGCCTTTGTGCAGCTGAAGGAACATATAAAAGGGGCCAACTGAGAGAACCCCTCCATCAAACAGTGCTTAGAAAAGAAAAATGCATGGGACTTGACATCAAAGACATAGAAAGGGTAGCCCATGAGGGACAATGGTGGCATTTTACAATGGACTTGGGAGAGCTGGGTTCAAGTTCAGTCTCTATCACAGACTTCCTGTACAGGTCATTTAATCTACTTGGTGACTCACCTCACACAATGGGGTAACACTTCCCTACCTTCCAAGGGTATTGTGAGGATAACATGGGAGTTAAGCACCTAAATTCCTTTGAGGATCTTGGCCTTAATAAGTCAGGTGCTTAAAAACAAGAGTGATGAGAGCCACATAAATATATCAATAGATAGATGAGGGTTCTCAACTCTCATTGACTTCAGTAGGAGATAAGAATGCTCAATACCCCTAAGGTTGTGAGCAACTACATTCGGAGGCCCTTGATATTTATCCTACAGGCTCTCTCTCAGCCACCCATCTAATTTGTCTTATCCACAACTGCATGAACCAAACAAGCTGAGTGGTATAACTGCTGGGAAGGCAACTGCTGTTGACATTTGTTTTGTAAATACAGTAAACGTAGAGTTCATGGGTTTTAGTCAAGTAACTGAATGCATCCCAGTTGGAAAGTAAATTTTTCTAACAAAGGCAAGATATGTAGCAATGTCTACTAACCCTCCACATACCCTCAGCCATTTGTATTTGGAAACAGTGGGTCACCAGTCTTCTTTCTGTAGTGTTTGCAGTCACAGCTAGCTTGGGCAATTTCCTGCTATTGAAATCTTTTGTTTACACAGTCTTGATTGAAATGAGAGACACAAATGATTTACCATCCACTCTATCACACCATGTGGCTTTGGGCGGGGGGAGGGGGGGGATTGAAAATTCTTTTAAATCTGTGGAAAGAAACAAACACCCTCATTATGCTCTTTGGAAGAACGAAAATTTATTTGCTCAGAATTATATAAATGCCTAGATGACTATGGAACTGAAAAAGTAAGTTAAGGGGTACAACCAGCCAAGCCACAAGTACTATATAGGAGAACAGGGCCTACTCTACCACAGAAGCAGAACAAAGTTCCTAAAGGCAGCAAAATTCCTTTGTATTGGTTGCCAGAGCAGAGAGTGATTCCGCAAGGGATGCATTTTCTTCTTGGGCAGGTTGGAAGGGGCAGGCATTCAACAGTCTGCTTAGGACAGCAAAAAAGAGAAGTCGCACAGTGACTTGGAGAGAGGGTTTATCTCTCTTTCACACACACTCACAAAACAACTGCCATATTCCAAGCAGCTGACTAGTGTCTGGGTTGACCTCCATCTCGAGAGCAAAAAGTTGCTGAGCGACTCAGGAGGATATTATCTAGGTTCACATCCTGTTAATTCAAGTAGTTCAGGAGCAACATGGCATTTGCAATAGAAATACTGGCAAGTGACTGCTGTCTACTCTAGGCTACTTCTCCCTATGGCCTACATCCAGGTCTTTCACACGCACACTAAAATCTCTCTCTGCTCTAATGGGTGCCAGCCACATGTTCCCTTCTAACAGCTTCACTTTGCTGCCTTTCTAACCTACTAGGTAATGTCATGAGGCTGGGATTTTCGAAGAAGTCCAAGAAAGTTAGACAACTCTCACGGAAATTCAATGGGACTCCTTTAGGCTGCTTTGAAAACCCCAGCTCAAGCAACCACCAGCTCAAGCCAGCATGAGATGCTAGTTTACTCTATTCCCTTACTGTAGTGCAGATCCCCATGACTGTGCTATATGATAATGACTTGGCATGGAGACACCTGATAAGGCTAAGATCATGTGTAGCTGAACCATAACCAAATACCAGCACCTCCCCATACTCTGTATGTTGCCCCCGATAGCTAATGACTGACACATCAAACTCTTTGTATCATCTTTATTTAAATATTTTCTAATAAACTTTTACATCTGGCTGAAGTGGCAGCAAGTGGTTTGCCATGGATTCAGCTGAAACAAACCTAAGAGACTATGGTTCAGCTGCTTGGCTCATGCTAGAAGTGCAGCTGAGAATAGCATGGACGAATTGAAACACTAACTTCCAGGAGAACATCTCTACCTTGCAATCTCAGTTCGAGCTGGTCAACGCGAGAAGGGTAGAGGAATATCACATTTAACATTCAAGTTTCCAAAAGCTCTGGTCTCACAAGAACTCACAGAGCATTTAAGTAGCTATGGGCTCGCTCTCTCTCCTTGGGGGAGTCTGCAAATCTCCTTTGAACCCTGCCCCACATTTTTACGTTCCCCCCACTTTTTGCTTGTCCATTACAGTAATCCTCTCCTGAATAGACAGCTTTACATCACTGTCCCACCATGCATCTACTTGAGGCCTGGATTGCTAGCAGGCAATACACAGTGCTCCATCAGTCTCAGCCTGCTTTGAAGCATCCTAGCTAGTGTTAGGGATATGGGGGTAGAAACCGCAACCCTGAAGAGTTTAAACTTTCAAGGGGGCATGGTAAATAGCTCAACACACATGCAAATACCAGCCTAGTAGTTACATTAGATCTGCTGCTATTAGAAGCGATTAAGCAGACCATGCATAGCATAGGTCCAAGAGACATTTTAAAAACATTATTGCAGGAACTGAACAATTACCTTACAGGATCAGACCAGAAGTCCACGTAGCTCAGCATCCTGTCTCTGACAGCGGCCAGTGGAAGAACCTCGCAGGAAGCAGATGTGGGAGATATTTTGCCTCTGACATAGATCTCATCTTGATCTCTAATAAAAATCGCTTTAAGCTCTGAAGCATGAGGTTTTATATCCCTTCCTAAATTTTTATCATGCCAGCTCTGGATACTCTTATTACTCATATAAATGTTCGTCCCTTTACGAATCTTGCTAAATTTGCAGTCTCAATAACTTCCTATGATGAGCTCCACCTTCTAACAATATGGTATATGAAAGTATTTATCAGTTTAATTTGCCACCTTTTAATTTAATTGACTGTCCCCTTGTGTTATGAGACAGAACCGATGGTCCTAACGTGCCTTCTCTAGACCAGTGGTTTTCAAACTGTGGGTCGTGACCCAGTACTGGGTCGTCGAATGTAAGGCACTGGTCACAGAGGTTCTGGTCAGCACCGCCAACCAGGCCGTTAAAAATTCTGTTGGCAGTGCTGACAGCTAGTTCTACCTGTTCTGACCCTGTGCTGCGCCCTGGAAGTGGCCAGCAGCAGGTCTGGCTCCTAGGCAGGGGGGCCATGGGGTTTCGCACACTGGCCAATGGGAGCTGTGGGGGGTGGGGCAGTGCCTGCAGGGAAGAGCCATGAGGAGCTGTACCTGTTGCTGGCCACTTCCGGGGTGCTGGCTGTTTCTGGGGCACAGCACGTCCACGGCGCCAGGACAGGCAGGAAGCCTGCTTACCTTAGCACCACTGCTGTGCAACTGACCAGGAGCCACACAAAGTAACCCTGCACACCAATCCCTGCCCCAGCCCAGAGCCCCCACAAACCAGAGCCCCTTCCTGCATTCCAAACCCATGATCCCCAGCCCCACCTGAGCCCATATCCCCAGCCTAGAGCCCTGACCCATGCTGCACCCCAACCCCCTGTCCCAGCCCTGGGTCCTCCCCAAACCCAGAGACCCCCTCCTGCACCCCAAGCCCCTCATCCCCAGCCCCATCCGAGCCTGCACTCCAACCCAAATCCCTGACCCCATCTCACACCCCAACCCCCGCCCCAGCTGTGGGAGCCCCCTCCCACACCCTGAACCCCTCATTCCTGGCCCCACCCCACCCCACTCAAGCCCTCACCCCTGCACCCCAACTCTCTGCTCCAGTCCTGAGACTCTCCCATATCCCAAACTCTCATCCCCAGCTCCACTGGGTCATGGGCATCAACAATTTTCTTCAACTGGGTAGCCAGAAAAAACTGCTGGTTTGAAAACCGCTGCTCAAGATCATTCGTTATTCTATATATTTTATCATATTCCATCTTAATTTATTTTCTTTCTAAAGTAAACAACTAAAGATTAATACCAAAGATTCAGTTAATTCATCAGATAGAAATTTAAACAAAAAGGGCAAAGGGCTGGAGTTTTATTTTAATTCTCCCAACAGTTTGTTATACAGAAATCTGCATCTAAGTTGACAAGAACAGGAAAACAAGTAAAAGAGGGGCTGATTATTATATAAACACACACATATCCAGGCAGCATGGTCAGCTACAATGGTGCGCACACACTATAAAAGTAGATATGGTACAGGTGGGAAGTTACGGGGACATAACCAGCACCGTAAAATTTCATCCTGAAACAGGGGAGACAAAGTTGAGATCAGGACAATCTGGATTATTTTCCTTCAGTCACATGTGTTCAAAAGAAGATTCATTTAGATGCATCCTTTTACAACTATAATAAATAGGGGATGTTAAAAATGTAGGGCCAGATCCTCATTTGGTGTAAACCAATATGGTTTGGTTGAGTTCACTGGTGGTACAGTAATTTACACCAGCTGTGGATCCAGCCTATATAGTTTAGGTAAGATGGTCTTGGGAAGCCATTTTTCTTCAGAACTGGGTAAATCTTTTACTTATACATTTGTGCTCTCATAACTTGTACCGCCAATCTGAAGACTGTCTCAGAAGCATAGCAAGTGGTACATACTACAGTAGAATTATGGTAAAAAAAAAAAATCACAAAAGGAACCTACAAAACTCCACACTGAAATTCAGCCCCAAAAGGATAAAGAATGTTTGTTTTGCATTTCCACCAATGCTTACAATGAAGTTATATTTTGCAGGGCTTCTTTTATACCAACTATAGGAAAGATGATTTCAGAGATATATAACTAAGAATGGAGGTATAGATATTCAAGAAGTATAGGTGAAAGATAAGAGGCTTTGAATGAGAACAGAAATGGAGTTGATTAGGTGCAGAGATCAAGGGTGTCCTGCACATTATGTGTAGCTGAAGACTTATCTGAATACTGAGGATGATGTGCGATAGGATGCACAAGAGGCTAGTGCTGAGTGAAGGGAGCGGACAGGGCCAGCGCTTCCATTTAGGCGAACTAGGCGGTCATCTAGGGCGCCAGGATTTGGAGGGGCGGCATTTTGCTCCAGTGGACCTCCCGCAGGCGTGCCTGCGGGGTGTCCGCTGGTCCCGCAGCTTCGGTGGACCTCCCGCAGGCTTGCGTGTGGAGGGTCCGCTCGTCCCGCGGCTCCGGTGGAGCATCCGTGGGCACGCCTGCGGAAGGTCCACCGGAGCCGTGGGACAGGCGAGTGGCAGATTGCCCCCCGTGGCGTGCCGCCGTGCTTGGGGCAGCGAAATGGCTAGAGCTGGCCCTGTGCCTAGGGCGCCAAAAACCCTGGTACCGCTCCTGGGACTGGAATAGAAACAAACGCTCTGATCCTGTAGTTGAATCTGCACGGACAGATCCTGGCACCCACACAAAGCCCCAGTGATCTTAAGGGGGCTCTTAATGGGCATAGGGGTCCACGTAAAGCAGATGGGCATAGGGGTCCACGTAAAGCAGATCCAACTGCAATTCCCTCCAAGCACACCAGGTGCATCTCATCAGTATTGTAACAGCTCTTATTCAGGCTAGCAGCAGTCAAACGTCCCAATCAAACTCAAAACCCCCTTATGGTAGGCAATCCTGAAAATTCAGGGAGACAAGGGTTTTCCATGCCAGTATTTTGCACTGCTTGTAGCAACACTATCTGATGATAAAACGATCATTCTGTGTGTTCTCCCCAGGGAGAAGTGGCTGTTTCCAACAGAACAATCTACACATCATACCCTAGCTACATTACTTTTGGCTGACTGTGGAGAACTTTGGACTAAAGAATCTAACATAAGGCCAGCACCAGAGAAGATTCTTCTAGAAAGCCATTCCCTTCACATTTGCTCAGTTTTATTTTTTTAAAATAAGTGCATGCTGGCAAATAAGTAAGTGTATGGTAAAACAGGCGTAGTATGTTGCTTTCACTTTCCATAATGTTCAGACCCAAGTGTTGCTTTTAGGAGGCCTCTACCTCTAAATATTCTTCTTCACTTTAGCATAGGTGCAAATAGGTGCTTTCACTTACTTTAGATTTGTGCCCTAGTAACTTGAGTGGAGTAACTTTGGTTTAAACAGCAGACGCTGGCCCTTATACTTATATACAAATCATCTGTGAGGCTTTTCTATAAAATAGCTGCAAGACAGACTTTTTTTTAGTTGTCCTAAGGTAAACGTTGTCAGAAGAGTTTAAAAGTCATCATTTCACATGTAACTTAGGCACTGAAGAGCTTAATAGTCATTGTAACTCAATTGGACCTCAGCATCGTTGAATATTTTACCCTTAATTTTCCTCTTGTAAAAGAGGAAGTTTTTTTGTTCTAAAGGCAGTGAAGCTTAGAAGAGTAAAAATGCTATTTGAGGTCAATATGTATTAAATTCCTGACTTCACTAGAAGAGATGTTTTGCTTTCCTGAAGAATTTGTGGCCACAGGGCAGTCTCCTTTGGTGGAAGGTTCACAGCCACAATTGATTAATTCAGTCTATAGTTTAGGAGTGCTCCTGGACTACTCACTGATGCTAAGCTCTGACATGGCAGCCAGTAACACTTTCCAGCTAGCTAGGAGATTCTGTCCTATTCTGGTGTATGACAAACTGGCCTTGATTATTCACGCTTTTGTCATCTCTCAGCTGAACTATGGCACTTCAGTATACCTGGGAATGAAGCCTTCTGTGCTTAGGAACCTCCAGATGGTACACATTTCCACAGCAACATAGGTTACTGCAAATACATCTGCTCCCTGGCTTCCCACATGATATCGCATTGATACAAGGTCTCAGGCATTATCTTCAAGGCAATCAATGATCTGGACCCAGGATATCTACAAGATCGAATGAAGCTCTGAGATGAAGACTGTGGTTGACAACTTTGCTCCTCTGGCACAATGGAACTTTCTACAGTAAGGGCAAAGCTCATCTGTTCAGGAGAGGGCAGCTTTCTTGGGGCCTGGTCCAAGGCTGTAGAATGAACTCCCACAGGAATTAAGGACCAGCACAAACCTCAGCACTTTTCCGCTAAGTGCAAGGCACACCTTTGACCTTTCCTTTTCCAACATAAACGTATAGCAACATGTGCGTATATAATACAAAATATTCCAAAACAAAATTCTCCCTCTGCCATTAGATAGATGCTAGTAAAGTTAAGGCCCTACAGGAAAGCGCTCAGATACCACAATGATGAGAGGGGTATAAAAATGTATACAAAACAACCTTGCTATAAATCAGAAGCACTTACTTACAATCATCACCAGAACAGTTATTTATACTTATAGAGTTAGAGACAGAGGCCTGGTCTACACTGCGCGTTTATACCGATTTTAGCAGTATTAAACCGATTTAACGCTGCACCCGTCCACACGAGGCCCTTTATATCGATATAAAGGGCTCTTTAAACCGGTTTCTGTACTCCTACCCGACGAGAGGAGTAGCGCTGAAATTGGTATTACCATATCGGATTAGGGTTAGTGCGGGCCGCAAATCGACGGTATTGGCCTCCGGGCGGTATCCCACAGTGCACCTTTGTAACCGCTCTGAACAGCAATCTGAACTCGGATGCACTGGCCAGGTAGACAGGAAAAGCCTCGCGAACTTTTGAATTTCATTTCCTGTTTGCCCAGCGTGTAGCTCTGATCAGCACGGGTGGCGATGCAGTCCCAAATCCAAAAAGAGCTCCAGCATGGACCGTATGGAAGATATTGGATCTGATCACTGTACGGGGAGGCAAATCTGTTCTATCAGAGCTCCGTTCCAGAAGACGAAATGTGAAAGCATTTGAAAAAATCTCCAGAGGCCACAGCAGGGACTCAGCATAGTGTTGCGTGACAAGCGTAACAGAAGGCCAAAGAATCAAATGGACGCTCATAAAGGGAGGGGGTACTGAGGACTCCAGCTATCCTACAGTCCCCGCAGACTCCGAAAAGCATTTGCTTTATTGGCTGAGCTCCAAATGCCTGTAGGGTGCAACACATTGTCCGGGGTGGTTCAGGGTATAGCTCGTTAATTTCCTCCCCCTCCCCCCCCGTGAAAGATAAGGGAAAAAAATCGTTTCTTGACTTTTTTTATATGTCACCCTATGTCTACTGCATGCTGCTGGTAGACACGGTGCTGGGGCAACGAACAGCAGCACCCTCTCCCCTCCCCTCCTCGGTGGCAGACGGTACAATATGACTGCTATCCATCCTCATCATCAGCCCCTGAGTGCTCTTGGCTGGCCTCAGGTGAGGTCAACTGGGGGCGCCTGGGTAAAAATAGAAATGACTCCCGGTCATTCTCAGTAGGTGGTACAGAACGGCTGGTAACTGTCTTCATCATAGCAACTGGGGGCTGAGCTCTATCAGCCCCTGTGATAAAGCCTCTGTCCCAAATCTGGACCTTAGCATCCAAAATTTGGGGGCTTAACATGAAACTCCCCCCAAGCTTATACCCAGCTTGGCTCTGATCTC